>NC_068321.1:27057375-27164875 GCF_025860055.1 Xyrauchen texanus | reverse complement strand
ACAGAAGTCAAATCTTCACTATCACCAAAATGCAGAATGAAGCTTGCGTTGACTCCGACGCGAATCATGAATGCAGCTTCACGATTGCTGAAACAAAGCGGATATCTACAGTGTGGCAGATTAATATTGTGTAGGATGATTTACGGGCAGCTGTCCGACACCTTTGTGTGTTTGTCTTTTTGTTTCAGTTCTTCATTAAAATATTATTTATATCGTCCAGCCGGTTCTCACCGCCTCCTTTCCTATTAATCCCTTTACACTGGTGCTGAAACCCGGGAAGGAGGAGGGATGCCCGTAGCAGAGTCCTCGACACTGCCGTTCACCCAGGGGAGCACCGCTGCCATCCGCCGGGTGACGGAGTAGCCCAACCGCCTGGACATGGGGAACGGCCGCCGTCCACGGGGCGAGTGGGGACTGGACTCTCCGACCGCCTGGAGCGATGGAGCAGCTGCCAGGGGCGGAGGAGTGCCCTGCCGTCCCCCAGAAATGCAGAGGGGTCGAGAAAAGACCACCGTCCGCGAGGGGAGGAGGGAAGAGGTTCTCCGACTGCCTGGAGTGGTAGTGCCGCAGTCAGGGGCGGAGTAGTGTCCCCATGTGCCGCCAGAAAAGCGGAGGGGCGTTCTGTCCACTGGGGGTCGGAGGTTTGACCCCGGTCTGCCTGGGGAGGAGCGGCTGTCTTCAGCCTGAGAGTGTGGAGGAGTGATCGGGGACCACGCGACAGCACACCAGAGAACCGGTGAGTTAAAAATTTAATCGACTGACAGTACTAATAAAAACAGACAAGTTTGGTGTGAACGGCCCCTCAGAATGTAGGTCTTAGAACTTTTAAACTGTAGGCAAATATTTTAAACAAGCAGAATCACAATAGCGAGAGTAAGTGATTACGAAGCAAATTATTATATTAAATTACTGACATTTTAGACACAATATGGTCAGGTTTTGAATGCATTTTGGCTCCTTCAATGGAAACTGTTCTGACACAGTGTTGCTAATCTGAAGTTAATACACATCATATAATAATGAAATTTATAACCACTATATTGCAGGCAAACAGTGACTCTGACCTGTGCAAACAGCTCTGAGGTTTGTGATCTGTCAGATTACACTGAAGTGAGAAGGGCGGTGTATTGCGCTTGTGATCTTAGCTCGCAGCTTGTCGATCTTTCTCTAATCATTAGCAGAGCGTGGTGGATAAATGTTGGAGCGTTGCCAATGAGAGTGTAAATACTGGACTCAGACCATGTGCACTACACAGTTGAGTATTTGCTTTGCAAGCACTAACTTAAGATAAGAGTCTGGCTGGGAAAGGATAAGACGATGTTCATACCAGCCAACTAACGTTACTGGTCCTCTGATTCGTAACTGTCGACACGAATAGCACGTCTAGAAAATGTTAAAATACTAAAAGTGAACAGCTCCAAGTTTGTGTTGGCTAGGTATTGTGTAAAGGCCTTGTGTAAGAACTACGAGTTGTGAATCACATTCCACATTGATTTAAGTAGTCCATCACAAAACATGCATGTACTGTGGCAAGATAAAGTATGTGAACCCTTTGGAATTACCTGCATTGATGTATAAATTTGTCTTAATGAACAAACACAATCTGTTTGAACTAATGACACACACATTATTGTATTGTTCTTGTACATATTTAATACATCGTTCAAACATTCACAGTGTAGGTTGGAAAAAATATGTGAACCCCTAGGGTAATGACATCAATAAAAGCTAATCAGAGCCAGGAGTTGGCAAACATGGGGTCCGATTAATGAAACGAGACTGGAGGTGTGGGTTCGAAGTGGCCGTTAGATATTCATCTGTCCACAGTTAGAGAAACTGTCTATAAATGGAGATGATTTAGTACTATAGGTACTCTCACTAGAAGTGGCCGTTAGATATTCATCTGTCCACAGTTAGACAAACTGTCTATAAATGGAGATGATTTAGTTCTATAGATACTCTCACTAGAAGTGGCCGTTAGATATTCATCTGTCCACAGTTAGAGAAACTGTCTATAAATGGAGATGATTTAGTTCTATAGATACTCTCTCTAGAAGTGGCCGTTAGATATTCATCTGTCCACAGTTAGAGAAACTGTCTATAAATGGAGATGATTTAGTTCTATAGATACTCTCACTAGAAGTGGCCGTTAGATATTCATCTGTCCACAGTGAGACAAACTGTCTATAAATGGAGATGATTTAGTACTATAGGTACTCTCTCTAGAAGTGGCCGTTAGATATTCATCTGTCCACAGTGAGACAAACTGTCTATAAATGGAGATGATTTAGTTCTATAGATACTCTCACTAGAAGTGGCCGTTAGATATTCATCTGTCCACAGTTAGAGAAACTGTCTATAAATGGAGATGATTTAGTACTATAGGTACTCTCACTAGAAGTGGCCGTTAGATATTCATCTGTCCACAGTGAGACAAACTGTCTATAAATGGAGATGATTTAGTACTATAGGTACTCTCACTAGAAGTGGCCGTTAGATATTCATCTGTCCACAGTGAGACAAACTGTCTATAAATGGAGATGATTTAGTTCTATAGATACTCTCACTAGAAGTGGCCGTTAGATATTCATCTGTCCACAGTTAGAGAAACTGTCTATAAATGGAGATGATTTAGTTCTATAGATACCCTCTCTAGAAGTGGCCGTTAGATATTCATCTGTCCACAGTTAGAGAAACTGTCTATAAATGGAGATGATTTAGTTCTATAGATACTCTCACTAGAAGTGGCCGTTAGATATTCATCTGTCCACAGTGAGACAAACTGTCTATAAATGGAGATGATTTAGTACTATAGGTACTCTCTCTAGAAGTGGCCGTTAGATATTCATCTGTCCACAGTGAGACAAACTGTCTATAAATGGAGATGATTTAGTACTATAGGTACTCTCTCTAGAAGTGGCCGTTAGATATTCATCTGTCCACAGTGAGACAAACTGTCTATAAATGGAGATGATTTAGTACTATAGGTACTCTCTCTAGAAGTGGCCGTTAGATATTCATCTGTCCACAGTTAGACAAACTGTCTATAAATGGAGATGATTTAGTACTATATGTACTCTCTCTAGCAGTGGCCATTAGATATTCATCTGTCCACAGTGAGACAAACTGTCTATAAATGGAGATGATTTAGTTCTATAGATACTCTCACTAGAAGTGGCCGTTAGATATTCATCTGTCCACAGTGAGACAAACTGTCTATAAATGGAGATGATTTAGTTCTATAGATACTCTCACTAGAAGTGGCCGTTAGACATTCATCTGTCCACAGTTAGAGAAACTGTCTATAAATGGAGATGATTTAGTTCTATAGATACTCTCACTAGAAGTGGCCGTTAGATATTCATCTGTCCACAGTGAGACAAACTGTCTATAAATGGAGATGATTTAGTTCTATAGATACTCTCACTAGAAGTGGCCGTTAGATATTCATCTGTCCACAGTGAGACAAACTGTCTATAAATGGAGATGATTTAGTTCTATAGATACTCTCACTAGAAGTGGCCGTTAGATATTCATCTGTCCACAGTGAGACAAACTGTCTATAAATGGAGATGATTTAGTTCTATAGATACTCTCACTAGAAGTGGCCGTTAGATATTCATCTGTCCACAGTGAGACAAACTGTCTATAAATGGAGATGATTTAGTTCTATAGATACTCTCACTAGAAGTGGCCGTTAGATATTCATCTGTCCACAGTTAGAGAAACTGTCTATAAATGGAGATGATTTAGTTCTATAGATACTCTCACTAGAAGTGGCCGTTAGATATTCATCTGTCCACAGTTAGAGAAACTGTCTATAAATGGAGATGATTTAGTTCTATAGATACTCTCACTAGAAGTGGCCGTTAGATATTCATCTGTCCACAGTGAGACAAACTGTCTATAAATGGAGATGATTTAGTTCTATAGATACTCTCACTAGAAGTGGCCGTTAGATATTCATCTGTCCACAGTTAGACAAATTGTCTATAAATGGAGATGATTTAGTTCTATAGATACTCTCACTAGAAGTGGCCGTTAGATATTCATCTGTCCACAGTGAGACAAACTGTCTATAAATGGAGATGATTTAGTACTATAGGTACTCTCTCTAGAAGTGGCCGTTAGATATTCATCTGTCCACAGTGAGACAAACTGTCTATAAATGGAGATGATTTAGTACTATAGGTACTCTCTCTAGAAGTGGCCGTTAGATATTCATCTGTCCACAGTGAGACAAACTGTCTATAAATGGAGATGATTTAGTACTATAGGTACTCTCACTAGAAGTGGCCGTTAGATATTCATCTGTCCACAGTTAGACAAACTGTCTATAAATGGAGATGATTTAGTACTATATGTACTCTCTCTAGAAGTGGCCATTAGATATTCATCTGTCCACAGTGAGACAAACTGTCTATAAATGGAGATGATTTAGTTCTATAGATACTCTCACTAGAAGTGGCCGTCCAGCCAAGATGACTCACCGCAGAATGATCAATGAGGTAAAGAAGAACTCTAGAGTGACAGATAAAGACTTGAAGGAATCATTGGAACTGGTTAACATCTCTGTTCATGAGTCGACTATACAGAAAACATTAAACAGGTATGGTGTTCATGGCAGGACATCACGAAGGAAGCTGCTTCTTTCCAACAAAATCATTGCTGCACGACTTGACAATCCACAACGCTACTGGGTAAATGTTTTGTGGACTGTGGGTTTGAACATGCAGCACTATGTGTGGCATAAAATGGGCACCGCATGCCAACATGAAAACATCATGCCAACAGTTAAGTTCAGTGGAGGGAGCATCATGATTTGGGGCTGCTTTGCTGCTTCAGGGCCTGGACCATTAGCCATTTTACCATGAAAAATATTTTATTAATATTCATTTAGCGTTCAAAGTATCCTTTTTGAATGTGAGCCGTATGGACATTAAGACTGCTTTTATAAAACTATTTAGTGCAGTCAACGGCAGATGTCACAGGTGTACGAATATTCGCTATTACTTCAAATATGTTGTATCCAATCAGGTTTTAGAGCCAGAAATATCCATTTTATATTGCTTAGCAAAAGATTGTAATTTTGTAATGTTTACATTTCAAAGAATGAAACACCATCTCTTACCTGCTCTAGTTTAAAGATGTGCTGGTTGAAATAATGCTGAAGCGTTTCGTTGGCAAAGTTGATGCAGAACTGCTCAAAACTGTTGTTCTCATAGTCTTCAAATCCGAAGATATCCAGCACACCGATAGAGAGGATCTGAAACAGACAGAAAAATCTCTAAATCACTGCCGATTCAATGCAAACCATTGAGTGAACGCTCCTGATCACATGGTTAACCACATTGTGACTTTCAGTTCGGCTTATGAAAGTCAGTGCAAATCAATTGTAAACTAGTGATCAATGAGGACAACAGGCTTGGAAAACATCTCTTCCAGTAGTATTTGCTATTGTGTTTTTGTACCTTGGCAGAATCCTCCAGGTCTTTGTTGTACAGCAGCGCGTGATTTGTGCGGAAGACGATCCAGTCGAAGAGAGCCCCGTACAGAGACTTCGCCATGGAGTCCCTTACCGTCCCCGCCTGCACACACACATCATTGACATTCATTGACATAATCAGTGTGTGATATTCATCCTAGCGTCTCTAATCGTCACTGGAACTTAACATCAGTCAAACACTCATACGCACACATTCATTCACAGCCGCACTTACTGTACATAACAGATTACTAGAATAGAAATAGAGTTTCGATGCTAGTGCATTATGGGAGGTTGCTAGAGGGTTACTAAGGCATTCCGAGTGGTTTTTAGCATGTTGCTATGCGGTTGCTAAAGTGCGGTTTCTCCCAAGGATATTCTTCTCCATTAACCAACATCTTATGGAGTCTTGTGTTCCTTGCCACAGTCAAGAGACGTGTCCCGTTTATACAGGACATTTGGCACTATTAGTAGCTATGCGACTGACTGAAGTGATCTGAGTGTTTGCTACAGTGTTCAGAGTAGAGGTTTTACCGATTAATCGGTTCCGATAGTTGATTTTTGGAACTAATCTGATATCGGCAAAAATCTATGGCGCTAGTTTTTCCGTCATTTCAAAATAAGAGTCCCTGGTGCATTTCTGCATCAAGGTTTTTAATCATTTTGGACTCTTTGCCTTTACGAGCCTTGTTAAAGAAATAATAAGAAATGTTTTTAACATTCTATAAATCGGTTTTTAAAACTATCGGCTGATTAATCAATTATCGGCCTTTCCCACCATCGCCGTCATCTGCATCGGTAAAAATCAACTGTCAGTTGACCTCTGGTCCAGAGTGTATTTTTTAAGCATTGCTCTGCAGTTTCTCAAGTGTCTGGAATGGTTTTAATGTGTCGCTTTGTGGTTGCGAAGATGTTCTGAATATTTTTAGGGCATTGCGCTATGCAGTTGCTAATTAGCATATTTATTCCCGATATTACAGGACAGCGGTGTCCAATGTCTGTTGAGCATTTCGCCGTCAAAATATGGGACATCGTCCCGGCTAATAAGACAGTTGGCGACCCTAGTTGCTATGTGATTGATAATGTTCAGAGTTTAACCTCCTGAGACCCGAGCGTGACTTCTGTGAGCATTTTCCATTTAAATCTTTTGATTTGTAACTAGTAGCCCCTAATAAACAAGCAAATAAATTCAATTCTAGAGCAAATAGTTTTCCTAAAAATGGATGTCCTCATATGTGGACAGCGGGACTAAGTTATAAAGTCAGATTTGTTTTTCATCAAATAGTTTATTATGTGTCCAGGAGTATTGATTATTCATGAGACGTTACAGACATTCCATCATAAATTAGCATAATTAATTCAGATTCAAAATAATGTCCAGCATCATCCAATCACTGCCAACCATATTAAAATAAAATATGTCAGAAAACCGCTCCACAGCTCTCATCCGAGTACTTCATGTTTATCAGCACACCAAAGCGTGTAAAACGAACGAAATATTTAAAGCAGCATATCAAACGAAACTAGAGA
Organism: Xyrauchen texanus; assembly: GCF_025860055.1. Lineage (NCBI taxonomy): Eukaryota > Metazoa > Chordata > Actinopteri > Cypriniformes > Catostomidae > Xyrauchen > Xyrauchen texanus. Next base: position 27,157,860 of record NC_068321.1, on the reverse strand, counting down.
CGCTTCTCTTTACAACCAAACAGGTTTCAGTGAAAACATCTGAAGAGGTTTCTTACCAGCGGCACTTATGTTGGCGCTGCACCCACAGAAGCAGTTCACGGAAATCGAAGCCGTGGTGTTTGGTCACGTGACTCAGTGCGTCCGAAGTTAACTCTTAAATGACTGTGTCCTGAACAGTATGCAGTGGGTTTAAATTAATTTAAATGATGCGTTGCGTATAGTGAATCCAAAATATTGGTCGCACAAGTTTAAGTGCATTACTATGCAGTTAAGGTGTTCGAAAAGTATTTTAGCGTGTTCACTGGAATGTGGTTGCTATGACTTTTTATATACAGTATATATAAAGTAGCAAGCAAGTATAAATCCTCCATAAGATTAACGTTTGTGTGTGTGTGTGTGTGTTTTCCATTTATATCTATGACTTTTTTGCAAAACACACACACACCTGCTTGTTTCTGGAGAGCAGCCAAAATCTCACATCTGCTTGAGCTTGTTGAAGAAAAGAAGATAAAAGAAAATATAAAAACGAGAGTAAAATAAAAACAGTGGTAGAGTTTGCATCCTCACAGACAGAAACATTACATAATACTACAATTTCAAAGTGACGCAACACGTTTATGTCGGAGAACGCATGCGAGAAAGAAATCGAGTGTGTGCGCGTTTCCCGTTTGTAGGGTTTCTCGTAGTCTCGTTTTAGGGGAAACTGTGGTCACTGCGTCACGCACAAAAATGTCCCTTATTTCCACTGATATCTGACTTCCTGTTTACACGAATAGCCTTATTTTGGACTACATTTATGGTACTTTGGTGTCCTTTATTTTACTTGACAGCTGTTTTCACAAACTGCATGAAGATTTATTTTAAATCCTGGTTTTGTGTTTTCAACCTTGAATATTCCTAAACAATCATCAGTACTGCACTTCAGTCTCGATGGCAGATTTGATTAAAGTGCGGTTAATTTGCGCTGCACCAAGCGTGTCTTTCTCTCCCTCTCTTTGTTTTCTGCCAACGGATTTAAACTTGTACCGCCACACAAATCACCTTCAGCACGTTTAAGCCCATAAATCTCGAATGGCTGCCAAGAATGGTACTTACTGAATGCAACGAGCCAAAATATATAAAATACTCTCCACAGTCAGCGACGATGAAAGCAGCTCTGACATCTCGTAAGAAAAGTCAAATGAGAAATCGGACACGTGTCGCTAGGCCTGCGGGAAGGGAGTGTACATGATTGGTTGTTGAGAGACCAAAGGACAATCTCGCCGAAGCTTACGGGTTTAAAAGCGGCGTGTTGATGCGTTAGAGCAGAGTGATGCAGCCTGCCTGTGTTTAGCAATATTCAGACAGATTAGCTGGACTTGGAGAGGCTGACTTTGTACGGTCTGCGTGATCCTGTACAGCATCTTGTACGAAATGCTGGTAAATTGCCTGTGAATCCATTCTCAGTCAAGTCGGTAGGCCGTATGTCATTGTACATGCTTTCTAAGTGTCTGAAATAGACATTAATCATGCACTTTAAACATTCGCTAAAGCAATCATTTGTCTAAAATGCAATGTAAATGCTTCAGTCCATCTGAAAGTGTACCAGCATGCATATGTTAATACTTTGAATCTGAATTCATTATGATCATTTATGATGTATGTACTCAGAAACGGTGCACCTCTTGTGAAGAATTAAACGGTCATCATTACGATTGCAGAAAACACCTGCGCAGCATTCAATTAACATCTAGAGAAGCCTTTAATGCGCCTCTTGGTGGAGACCACACAAGCCTTTCTACAGGTACACGAATGGAGAGCACAATAGTTTTATGAGCTGTAGTGAGTGTGTGGGTGTGTGAGGATCCAGTCAAAGTTTATGAAGTCTGGAAACTATTAAACTTTCAGATCCACTGCAGTTTCAGACAAACCACTGAGTATGTGCGTCATTACAAACACACACAGTTTGAGTGGGAAACCTTCAGCGTTTGCCATTATGAGTAAAATAACAGTGAGACAGAAAGTGAGAAGATGAGAAATAGCTGTTGGTTTGATCTCCTTAGTGTATAAATCTGATCATAAACTAAATCAGCACAGAGAAACTTAATTAATACACATATGAGACTTTAACATTTATGTACTGACAGTGCAATTCCTGGGTCTGAATGTTTCAGAACTTTAGATTCTCCCATATTCTAGAACCTTGAAGTATTCTACATTCTCCATAATTCTAGAATATTTTTAGAACGTTAGATTCTCCCTGATTCTAGAATATTTCACAACTTTAGATTGTACCTTAACTCTTTCCCCGCCAAACATGGAATTTTCCGTGTTTTATGAAAAAACGCTTCCCCGCCAAACACGGAATTTTCCGGGTTTCCGTGTTTTAGGTGTTATACGGTAAGGAAGACCCCTGCGCATGTTTTGAAAGAGTACGCAACTCTTTGATCAAAGAAACAGACTGCGATCGTCTCAAACATGAAGAAGTGGAGTATTGAGAAGCTCAAAATATCAGACATAAACATGCCTTTTTATCAGCTTTTTGTCTGAAATGTTGTTTTTGACAAAACCGACCTCTGTTCAAGTGGCAATAAAAAAAGAACAAATGAAGATAAAATAAAATCGTATAAAATCGTTCATATATTCATGGAAGAAAATATTCTGCGGGCCATTAAAGTTTAGCGAAAATCGTCAAAAACCCTGGCGGTGGCTGGCAACTTTTTTTTAAAAACGCTGGCGGGGAAAGAGTTAAGTATTCTAGAATGTTTCAGAACTTTAGATTCTACCCGATTAGTTTTTACCCTCGGGCCATTTTCCACAAACAATTAAACTGCCTCAGGACTCCCCTATAGTGCAATAACATACATACATCTCTCAAGTGCATATGTAAATTCACACATTTAATTCAATAACTGTACATCCCTTCCACATACATTACTACTTGCACATGTACATACACCATTCTGTTATATATCCTATTATTTGTATGTCTATTTATACTTTTACCTTGTTTAAATCACACTTTCAACATATTCAGGATTTTACTAAATGTAGTACAAACGAAGGTCAAGTGATTCTCATTGGTCAGTATCCTGTTACCACAGCAACACTAATGAAGTTCATTAAACATCTTAATGAAGATTTGAATGAGGGGGTTAGTGGACACTTGTACGCTTTAAAACACCAGCACTGAACATCATTTCTTACCTCAGCTAGCTTGTATGGCACGATCAGTCTCTCTCCCACGGTTACAGTCTTCCGTGTGGTCAGAGCTTCAAAAAGCATTTCCTCTTTTACCTGTTTGTAAAAAACAAAACCCCACAAAGACAGAATTAATGGTTTTGAAGTAATGCTCATGTATTTGATTATTGACAAAGACCTCATTCAAAAAGGTTTTGGTTTTTGCTAGTTTTTGCCAGTTAGAAACTGACTCTGCAAAACAACTGAAACATAAAATCTGTTTGGACAGTATGTTTTGTATTACTGAATAAATGTTGAGATGTAAAACAAACAGTTTGGCACATGGCGCTTTCCCAAAAACCACCGGCAGATGCCAAGAGACTTTATCCTCCCAAGTGTTTGTCTATAAATGCCTCAAAAGCACACAAACGTCCATTTCATCCCATTATATTACATCACGTGTTTTACGGTGCGTTTGGGTTCTTTTGGTGTATTGCGAAACTACTTTTGCTAATATTACCATAACCAACTAAAAGAATATAAAAAATAAGAGCGTTTTGTGAATGTGGGGAAAGCAAACCTCATTAAATCATACAAGATCATACATCACAAAAATCTGAGCTTTGAAGAGTCCTAAAGATCGTAAAAGAAACTTGCTATTGCCAAATGATTGAGCTCGAGTATCAATCTGTGTGTGTGTTGAAACTACAGTGTAGAGCTGCATGACACTCAACACATGTTCATCAGAAGTTCATTAACACACACAAATAAACCACGTGTTCAGATCACCCAGATGGTTTATTTAACGAGTAAAAGGTGTCAAAACCTGACACAACATGTCGAGTTTACAGCGTAAAATTTGTGAAGATATTGGGATGTAGAAGGCAACATTTTGGACCAATCAGAATTCACTGTGGGAGGAGCTACCCGACATAACGTCGAAAATATAAACCAAGCAACCAACAAAATATATCCAATATACCTGACATATTTTCAATGATTTTGTGAATATTGCAATGATTTTAATGCGCTTTTTATTTGGACATTACGTGTCCGAAAGAGTGCGTCATTAACTCTTTCCCCGCCAGCGTTTTTAAAAAAAAGTTGCCAGCCACCGCCAGGGTTTTTGACGATTTTCGCTAAACTTTAATGGCCCGCAGAATATTTTCTTCCATGAATATATGAAGATGCTATATATCAAAATAAAGATCTAGGCCTCTGCTTTTAGGCAAAAAAAAACACATTTTATTTTATCTTCATTTGTTCTTTTTTTATTGTGACTTGAACAGAGGTTGGTTTTGTCAAAAAACAACATTTCAGACAAAAAGCTGATAAAAAGGCATGTTTATGTCTGATATTTTGAGCTTCTCAATACTCCACTTCTTCATGTTTGAGACGATCGCAGTCTGTTTCTTTGATCAAAGAGTTGCGCACTCTTTCAAAACATGCGCAGGGGTCTTCCTTACCGTATAACACCTAAAACACGGAAACCTGGAAAATTCCGTGTTTGGCGGGGAAAGAGTTAACGATCATTCTTTGTCTTGCGACTCGTTGTGTTTTTAATAGCGTATTCGATTGAAACTTCAGTAGCAAAAATGCCATTTAAGTTGGTAAAGTTGATTCGTTTCCATGAATCAGTTGACACAGACTTTAATTAATTGATTCAATTATTAATTTGCGCCATTTCACACAAAAAAAGCGCCTGTAAGTCTCTGTGTGACATTTTTCAAATATTATGTTTCAGTAAAAAAAAAGGATCCTGGTTGCCTCCGCGTCTGAGACCGTCAATCCGTGCATCTAATCACATGGCTTGTTGAGCGCGTTTCCGTGGAGACGTAGTGTGTGTGGAGGCTTCATGCTATTCTCCGCAGGATCCACGCACAACTCACCACACGCCCCACCGAGAGCGAGAACCACTAAATCACTACCACGAGGAGGTTACCCCATGTGACTATACCCTCCCTAGCAACCGGACCAATTTGGTTGCTTAGGAGACTGGCTGGAGTCAGTGGATTCGAGCTTGTGACTCGAGGTGTAGTAGCCAGCATCTTTACCGTCATTCGCCAGCGTCAATCTTTAACTACTTGCACAACTCTCAAAATCAACACAATCCATTCATCATTAAAAATTATTCTTTTTATATAATTTCTGGTATTTATAGTCAATTGATGATCAAAAACAACTAAAAAATAAACATTTAATTCTAATCACGAATAGCACGGATGCGGTAAAGAAGCCATTCGAGTCCTCACTCGTTAATAAGCACTTTTTTACAGACGCTCTTTATGGACCCGCCAGTTCTCTTAAAGAGACAGTACCGGGGGTCTGGGTATCTCAGCGAGTATTGATGGTGACTATCACCGCTGGAGTCGTTAGTTTGAATCCAGTCCGTGCTGAGTGACTCCAATCAGGTCTCTTAAGCAACCAAATTGGCCCGGTTGCTAGGGAGGGTATAGCCACATTGGGTAACCTCCTCGTGGTGGTGATTAGTGGTTCTTGCTCTCGGTGGGGCGTGTGGTGAGTTGTGTTGATGCCGTGGAGAATAGCGTGAAGCCTCCACACACGCTACGTCTCCACGGTAACCCGCTCAACAAAGACAGTATTGATTTTTAGCGTGCATTAAACAAATCGATGTAAATACTTAAATTATGCATTAAACAATAATCATGTCCAAAAAATATAATATGCAAAATGAAGTAATGCGCAAATTTACACATTTAAAAAAATTATAAACCGTGACCAAAATGATGAAAAACAAATAAAAAATTAATTCATAATGTAACTAGTTAGACGGTCCCTGTATAATTAACAGCATTAGCTGAGAGACAATTTCTTTCACATGTAAACAAAACATGCTTTATAACTGAAATACACCCAAATCGATATCGAATTGAAGGCTTGTGAATCCGAATCGAATTGGGAAATCTGTATCAATAACCAGCCCAAGCAAATAGTGCCGTTTATTACTATGAACTGTTCATTCTTGGTTCAAGTGAATTAAATACTATATATGATATATATGGAAAACATCTATAGCAAGTTTTGTGAAGATGTCATAATTCGTCTCACCTCCAGCAGTTCAGAAACTATCGGAAGCACCTCTGGGTTACAGATATTGATGGAGTCGTCTCTGTATGTTTTCTTTTTGTAGCGAATATTCCCCAGGTGAAGAATAGCAGACAGTAATGTGAAGATTCTGCAGAGAGCAAGACATGATTGTCATCAGTTTACAGAGAACCACAAATGTTCAAATACTTTCTCGTACCTCCGTTTAATGGGTCACTGTCACTAATTTATTGGTAGTTTGACTTTCTGAAGAGTGTAAATACTGAGACTGTGATGCTTTCAAAATTTTCATCTGTTTGTCTGAGTGGTACAAAATGTCAGCTTGACTCAACCAATGGTAAAGGGGCTGCACTTACATACTTATATACGCTTTATACTGTGTACCACACATTCACACACCAGTGATGGCAGAGATGCATGTAAGGTGCTAGCCTAACATTGGGAGCAACTTGGGGTTCAGTGTCTTGCCCAAGGACACTTTGCATGTGGAGTCATGTGGGCTGGGAATCGAACCGCCAAACCTGCGATTGGTGGACAACCCGCTCTACCATCTGAGCCACAGCCACCCCAGTGGGAGTGTTTGGGAAACATGCTTGAAAACAAAATCGCTAATGGAAAAAATATGCATAACCAATTACAAACTATTCCTTTGTAATTAAAGGTTCTGTAATTAAACTTTGACCAAACTTAGCCACGACCCCGCCCTCTGAAAACATGTCAGCCAATCCGATGTCAGCAAACATGAGCGCACATTATGACAGACAAAGGGCATTTCTGATTGGCGGACAAAGCGTCATCGATTTTGCTGCCAGATGGGCTGGTTTGAGTATTTCTGTAACTGATTATCTCCTGGGATTTTTGCGCAGAACAGTTTCTAGAGTGTATAGAGAACGGTGCCAAAAACAAAGAACATTCAGTGAGTGTCAGTTCTGCGGACAGATACCTCTTGTTGATTAGAGAGGTCAACGGATATGGCCCCTAATCAGGCTGATTAGTCCGAGAGGGATAAGGGCCGACTGGAGACTGCAGCAGAGAGAGAGTAACGGGCAGCTGCCCGACACCTGTGTGTGTGTTTGTCTTTTTGGTTCAGTTTATAATTAAACTATTATTTATATTGTCGGTTCTCGCCTACTCCATTCCCATTTACCTTTACAGTGGTGCTGAAACCCAGAAAGGAGGAGGGATGCGCTGTAGAGGGGTTCTCGCCACTACCATCCACCCCAAAGGAGCAGCCGCGGCCATACGCCGGAGGACGGAGGAGCACGGCCGCCTGAGAGTGGACGAATGGCTGCCGACCGCAAGGGGAGGAGGGGCTCCCAACCATCCGCCTGGAGCTGTTACCGCTGCCAGGGGAGACCCCTACCGTCCACCAAAAACGCGGCGGTTCGTTTTGTCCACCAGGGGCCGGATGACTGCCTCCGATCAGTCCGAGGAGGCGCGGCTGTCGTCCCTGTGTTGGCCTTTCCCTCTCTTTTTAAATGTTTTGTTAATTTGGCATGATCGCAGTTACAACGTGTAGGTGCCAATTAGCCCGAGAGGGATAAGGGCCGACTGGAGACGGCAGTGCGACAGAGAGAGATTTACGGGCAGCTGCCCGACACCTGTGTGTGTGTTTGTCTTTTCGGTTCAGTTTATTATTAAACTATATTTATATTGTCAAGCCGGTTCTCGCTTCCTCTTTCCATTAATCCATTTACAACGGAGAATGGCCAGACTGGTTCGAGCTGACAGAAAGGCTACGGTAACTCAGATAACCGCTCTACTGTAGTGAGCAGAACAGCATCTCAGAACGCACAACACGTCCAACCTTGACGTGGATGGACTACAACAGCAGACCACCCCATTGGGCACTTTATTAGGGCCGTAGTGTTCCTAATAAAGTGCTCGTTGATTGCATATGCTGTACCATAATTAAACCGCATACAGCACTTTTAATTCAGCGCATCTCCAGAGCACACTAGTTCTGGATCTCTCAGGGTTTCTCGATGGTAACTCACTGTTTTCTCGTGGCAGGAAGGAATCCCACCATCTCCATCGCCAACTGGAGCCGCTCGAAGTCATGCTTCAAATCTTCCCCTTCAACCGTGAAACAATCCTGCATGAGCGAAGACAAACACGGTTTTAATAAACCCAGAAAACTCCCTCACTTTGCAGATACAATTCCTCAATCTTAGCAGCTCTTAAACGCTGTGTATCGCTGACTTTAAGGCAAATATAACAGGATTGTTTATGCGGGTCAGTAACGTTGGTGTTTAAGTGAACTATTCCTGTAACAAAGCGTAGATAAGTTAACATAGTCACAATTTAAGTCTTATATTTAGACCTAGACGAGCCAGAACTCAAGATTTCCTCTTTCAATGGCCTACATAGAGGCCACAAAAGGTGAACCCAATTACACAGCTGAAATTTCTGTCATCGACGTCATGACGACTCAACTTTTTTGGGTAAACCATTCCTTTAAAAGAAAGACAAAACCAAAACAAATGGAAGCAGCAAACGTTTAAAATTAAATGTGTAAGCTCGTTAAAACGCAGATCAGCGCTTGTACTTGAACAGACCAGCACAAATAATCATTTGAGACAAAAACCTGTAGTTTTACTTACCTGTACTTTACTTAATGGATAATAGACAATAAAAAAAAGGTTTGTGAGAAACTGCAATGCCTGTGAGCGATTATTAACACCTGCATGTGAGTTCCTGCATACTGAAGCAAAGCGAACATACTAACAAAGCCACCAAACCCACAAACCACCAACACTGAAGCCAAACTCAGACCAGCAGCAGATCAAGCGTAAAGTGTTCCTGTACACCGAATATTTTCTGGTGTGTTTCTCTGCGTGTCTGTAGATCCTCGAGTAAATTTAGGCCTTAAATAGATTGTCTTCCATAAAGCGCTTGATTACCCGCTGCTAATTAGGTTTGGTCATTTACCCAGAACACCACACAAGCAGAGAGAAGATTTACTGCGCCATCAGTGTCCCGCAAACAAAACAAAAGTGCGATGGGGTGCAGGGGAGGTCGAAAAGCTCTACACACACACAACACAAACATATGATACTGACCAGCTCAGTTTCATAGTAATTTCCCCAGTGCTGAGACTGTCGGTAGACTGTCTTTGTTATCTGGAAAGCAGGTAGATGAGTTAAGAGCGACACAAACACAAACACATTCATTTATCTCATAGAGATTGAACAAAATCCTTCATAAAGGAGTTGTGTGCTATGAAACAAACCAACCAGCTCTGAGGTGAATTACAACATTACAAATTTTGATTCGAAGCCCAAAATTATTTGAAAATCAGACAAAAGACAAAGACTTAATTACGACAATCCCATGAAGTATTGGCGAATGATGTCATCGAATTGAAAACAATGGAAAAATATAAAACCTTTGATTTAAAGTTGTTGATTAAATGTAAAGAAACAATATATTTAAATGTTTTTGCAAAATATTCAGATATAAAAATGTAGTAGTAGTTTCAAGTCAAGTCATTTTTATTTGTATAGCGCCTTTCACAACACACATGGTTTCAAAGCAGCTTTACACTGCATCATAGGAGTGGGCGGAGCTTCAGAGCTCTTTGGGTGCACTTTGTTTGACGTGACTCTCTGATTGGTGGATTTCTCTTCAGGAGAACAAGTTGAAATAATACCATCGATCTCACAGTAGATCAGTCTTTAGAGATTTAAAAGTTATCGTTAATAGATTATAAGTATAGAAATAATATATTTAAAATTTTATTGCAAATTATTCATATATACAGGGTGCCCCCAAAAAGGGGGCCACTTAGTTTGATTGCTTATGTCTAAGGCTACGTTTACATTAATCCAGATACATTTGAAAATGGCACTTTAAAATTTCAAAATGCTCTTCGTTCACACTAGCGTTTTCAAGCGTTTTCCAAAAGTTGCTCGTCCACACTGAAACGTATGAAAACACTTAAATCGTGTCACTGCGCATGGGGAAAATCCCGCTGCATGTACAGTCTGAAACGCAATTGTTCTCGTGTTCCGTCGCCTGACACCCATTCCGATTAAACTTCCCGTCGCCTGTGAAGGAACACAATGTGAAGGTTGTACAAAGTAACATTTATTTTTTAACAACGCTATCAAATTGAGTATCGAGCACAACAGCGCCGCTATAACACGGGCCGCCATCTTGATTGTTTTGGTTGGATAGATCACATGACTAAAAATGCGTCAACGTTTTCCAAAGCATCCGTTTTCGCAATCAACACTACAACGCGTAAACGCCGTTTTTAAATGTATCCACTTAAAAAAAAAAAAAAAAAAGCTCAGTTTTCGCAGACAAAAATGCCGTCTCAGTGTGGACGGACGCCAAAACAGAGAGAAAGATGCGCTTTCAAACGAAAATGTATTAGTGTGGACACGGCCTAATTGCACATGTTTTGGTGTACTTCTACGACATTTGTAAACAACAAAATTACGTCACTGTGATGTCATTGTGAGTAAAAACTTGCTACAAGTTGAAATATAGATATATATTAATAATATAGTCGTAATTGTGAGATATAAAGTTGCCGTCACGTCATTTTGTTGTTTACAAAAAGTAGTAGATGAACGCAAAACCGTGTAAACGCCTTTATGCATCTTGAAGCTATGAGATATCAATCATGGCTCTGTTTGTTTGTTTTTTGGGCCACCCTGTATATAACAATATATCGGTAGTTTGAGAGTGGAGGGAGATCGACTGGATTGCATCATTCACAATGTTTCATGGAAGTGGGCGGAGCTGCAGAGCTCTTTTGGCACACTTTGTTCGTCATGATTCTCTGATTGGTGGATTTCTCTTTAGGATTATGGGTAATGTAGGTTTTCACCAGGAATTCGCTATTAAAAACTTTTGAGTAACACATAATACATTGAGGATTGTTATAGTTAATATAATCAATTACTAAATTCAAGTTAGTTCAATAATAGACCGATATCTCAACCAGGCCAATATTTGGACATACTGTATATTCTATAAACATCTTTTAATAGATATTGCACATTTACTGTTCTCAAATACTTTTTGAATAAGAATTTATAGAAATAAATTAATACGTTTGAATTTAAATTCAGCAATTTATTTGTGCATACTTGTGTACATTTGTTGTCATTAAATTATACAGAATATTTAAGCATCATTTTGGTCTGCTCTATAGACGTCTGTATCTGCTATTAAAAACTCATATTTGTCAATAAGTATCCATGATTTTGTTGTTAGTTGGATGCACTTTAACACCCCTAGTAAAGACGCACACACACGCGCACAGACACAAATGCACGCACACACACACAAACACTATACACGCACACACACACACACACAGACACACACACATGCACGCACACACACACACACACACACACACACACACACACACACACACACACACACACACACACACACACACAGACACACACACACAGACACAGACACACACAGACAGAGACACGCACAGACAGAGACGCGCACAGACAGACACGCACACACAGAGAGACACACACAAACAGACAGAGACACACACACACACACACACACAGACACACACACAGACAGACACACAGACAGACACACACACACACACACTGGAGACACACACAGACAGACAGACAGACACACACACACACACACACACACACACAGACACACACACACACACACACACACACTCTCTATAATAGATTTCCTTATAAAATGATGTCTGTAAGTTTCTACACAAATCTGATCCAAATCTGATCTGATCCAGAATCCAAACATAGAAAGATCACGGTGCTGTTGTTAACAGGAAGTTCTACAGCGCGGTACAGAGCGTCATGTCAAATCCTCGGCACAAAGCTGGCACACGTATTCAACACGAACACGCTGATGCCGTTTCACTCGGGTGACAGTCACACACAGACTGTATTTGGTGTGTGTGTGTTTTAACAGACTGCAGTCGACAGGCGGTCTGTTCACTCTGATATCGCCTCCACTGATGCTGACGACTGTCACCATGGCAACAGCGGCACCCAGCAACAGCCTCATCAGCATCATCCAGCTCTTTGTGTTGCCAGGGATTATGAGGTGTTTTCAGTGAAAATGAGCTTAGAAGAGGATTATACTGTTCTGTTCATTTCAGAATTGTTGAGAGCCAAAACAGGATTGAATGAATGAACAAAGAGATGGTTATGCCTTATATTTTACACAACTACACTCCTTATGTCATTTTATTAATATCACAGGTGAGGCGGGTTTAACAGCTGTACCTGATTCAGGTAATGATACTCCTCTGGTTTGAGCAGGTGGAAGGATTTTTTCTCTTCTTCACTCGCTCCAGCCAACAGATAATAAAACACATGATAGTTCCTGTGAGAGAAAGATCATAAAGCATCAACAAACCTAAACCAAGATTGAGCATCATATGGACTACATTTGGGGTGCTTTTTTGTCATTTTTGGAACTTGAAAAGCCTAGTTAATGTATGCTTTTCCTGTACAGAAACAGGCAGTTTGGCGATATTAACAAAAAATAAGCAAAATATTAACACAATTGTGAGTTAGTATCGCAATTGTGAGAAAGTCGCAACTGCGAGATACTTGTAATTATAAAATCTAAAGTCACAATTTAGAAAAATAAAGTTGCAATTACGAGAAATAAAGCTGTAATTCTGAGAAATATAGTTGCGATTGCAAAATATTAACTCACAATAGCAAGTTTCTATCTCAATTGTGAGGAAGTCGCAATTGTGAGATATTTGTAATTATAATATATAAAGTCACAATTCAGAGAAATATAGTTGCGATTGCAATTATATGATTAAAAGTCACAATTTAGAGAAATATAGTCATAATTGTGAGATATAAAGTTGAAAATGCAAAAAATAAAGCTGTAATTCTGATAAAGATATGATTGCAATTATACGATTAATAGTCACAATTCAGAGAAATATAGTTGCGATTGCAATTATACGATTAATAGTCACAATTCAGAGAAATAGTTGCGATTGCAATTATACGATTAAGTCACATTTCAGAGAAATATAGTTGCGATTGCAATTATACGATTAATAGTCACAATTCAGAGAAATATAGTTGCGATTGCAATTATACGATTAAGTCACAATTCAGAGAAATATAGTTGCGATTGCAATTATACGATTAAGTCACAATTCAGAGAAATATAGTTGCGATTGCAATTATACGATTAAGTCACAATTCAGAGAAATATAGTTGCGATTGCAATTATACGATTAAAAGTCACAATTCAGAGAAATATAGTTGCGATTGCAATTATACGATTAATAGTCACAATTCAGAGAAATATAGTTGCGATTGCAATTATACGATTAAAAGTCAATTCAGAGAAATATAGTTGCGATTGCAATTATACGATTAAGTCACAATTCAGAGAAATATAGTTGCGATTGCAATTATACGATTAAGTCACAATTCAGAGAAATACAGTTGCGATTGCAATTATACGATTAAAAGTCAATTCAGAGAAATATAGTTGCGATTGCAATTATACGATTAAAAGTCACAATTCAGAGAAATATAGTTGCGATTGCAATTATACAATTAAAAGTCACAATTCAGAGAAATATAGTTGCTATTGCAATTATACGATTAATAGTCACAATTCAGAGAAATAGTTGCGATTGCAATTATACGATTAAGTCACAATTCAGAGAAATATAGTTGCGATTGCAATTATATGATTAAAAGTCACAATTCAGAGAAATATAGTTGCGATTGCAATTATACGATTAAGTCACAATTCAGAGAAATATAGTTGCGATTGCAATTATACGATTAAGTCACAATTCAGAGAAATATAGTTGCAATTGCAATTATACGATTAAGTCACAATTCAGAGAAATATAGTTGCGATTGCAATTATATGATTAAAAGTCACAATTCAGAGAAATATAGTTGCGATTGCAATTATACGATTAAGTCACAATTCAGAGAAATACAGTTGCGATTGCAATTATACGATTAAAAGTCAATTCAGAGAAATATAGTTGCGATTGCAATTATACGATTAAGTCACAATTCAGAGAAATACAGTTGCGATTGCAATTATACGATTAAAAGTCAATTCAGAGAAATATAGTTGCGATTGCAATTATACGATTAAAAGTCACAATTCAGAGAAATATAGTTGCGATTGCAATTATACAATTAAAAGTCACAATTCAGAGAAATATAGTTGCTATTGCAATTATACGATTAATAGTCACAATTCAGAGAAATAGTTGCGATTGCAATTATACGATTAAGTCACAATTCAGAGAAATATAGTTGCGATTGCAATTATATGATTAAAAGTCACAATTCAGAGAAATATAGTTGCGATTGCAATTATACGATTAAGTCACAATTCAGAGAAATATAGTTGCGATTGCAATTATACGATTAAGTCACAATTCAGAGAAATATAGTTGCGATTGCAATTATACGATTAAGTCACAATTCAGAGAAATATAGTTGCGATTGCAATTATATGATTAAAAGTCACAATTCAGAGAAATATAGTTGCGATTGCAATTATACGATTAAGTCACAATTCAGAGAAATATAGTTGCGATTGCAATTATACGATTAATAGTCACAATTCAGAGAAATATAGTTGCGATTGCAATTATACAATTAAAAGTCACAATTCAGAGAAATATAGTTGCGATTGCAATTATACGATTAAAAGTCACAATTCAGAGAAATATAGTTGCGATTGCAATTATACGATTAATAGTCACAATTCAGAGAAATATAGTTGCGATTGCAATTATACGATTAAAAGTCACAATTCAGAGAAATATAGTTGCGATTGCAATTATACGATTAAAAGTCACAATTCAGAGAAATATAGTTGCGATTGCAATTATACGATTAAAAGTCACAATTCAGAGAAATATAGTTGCGATTGCAATTATACGATTAAAAGTCACAATTCAGAGAAATATAGTTGCTATTGCAATTATACGATTAATAGTCACAATTCAGAGAAATAGTTGCGATTGCAATTATACGATTAAAAGTCACAATTCAGAGAAATATAGTTGCGATTGCAATTATACGATTAATAGTCACAATTCAGAGAAATATAGTTGCGATTGCAATTATACAATTAAAAGTCACAATTCAGAGAAATATAGTTGCTATTGCAATTATACGATTAATAGTCACAATTCAGAGAAATAGTTGCGATTGCAATTATACGATTAAGTCACAATTCAGAGAAATATAGTTGCGATTGCAATTATATGATTAAAAGTCACAATTCAGAGAAATATAGTTGCGATTGCAATTATACGATTAAGTCACAATTCAGAGAAATATAGTTGCGATTGCAATTATACGATTAATAGTCACAATTCAGAGAAATAGTTGCGATTGCAATTATACGATTAAAAGTCACAATTCAGAGAAATATAGTTGCTATTGCAATTATACGATTAATAGTCACAATTCAGAGAAATAGTTGCGATTGCAATTATACGATTAAAAGTCACAATTCAGAGAAATATAGTTGCGATTGCAATTATACGATTAATAGTCACAATTCAGAGAAATATAGTTGCGATTGCAATTATACGATTAATAAGTCACAATTCAGAGAAATATAGTTGCGATTGCAATTATACGATTAAAAGTCACAATTCAGAGAAATATAGTTAGCTATTGCAATTATACGATTAAAAGTCACAATTCAGAGAAATATAGTTGCGATTGCAATTATACGATTAAAAGTCACAATTCAGAGAAATATAGTTGCGATTGCAATTATACGATTAAAAGTCACAATTCAGAGAAATATAGTTGCTATTGCAATTATACGATTAATAGTCACAATTCAGAGAAATAGTTGCGATTGCAATTATACGATTAATAGTCACAATTCAGAGAAATATAGTAGCTATTGCAATTATACGATTAAAAGTCACAATTCAGAGAAATATAGTTGCGATTGCAATTATACGATTAATAGTCACAATTCAGAGAAATATAGTTGCGATTGCAATTATACGATTAATAGTCACAATTCAGAGAAATATAGTAGCTATTGCAATTATACGATTAAAAGTCACAATTCAGAGAAATATAGTTGCGATTGCAATTATACGATTAAAAGTCACAATTCAGAGAAATATAGTTGCGATTGCAATTATACGATTAAAAGTCACAATTCAGAGAAATATAGTTGCGATTGCAATTATACGATTAAAAGTCACAATTCAGAGAAATATAGTTGCGATTGCAATTATACGATTAAAAGTCACAATTCAGAGAAATATAGTTGCGATTGCAATTATACGATTAAAAGTCACAATTCAGAGAAATATAGTTGCGATTGCAATTATACGATTAAAAGTCACAATTTAGAGAAAGTCAAAATTTTTATATATTAAGCTGCAAATGCGAAAAATAAAGTCGCAATTACTAGATACTTGCCATTATAAGATTGTCACAATTCAGAAATATAGTCGTAATTGTGAGATATAAAGTTGAAAATGCAAGAAATAACGATTAAAAGTTACAATTTAGAGAAATAAAGTCAACATTTTTAGATATTAAGTCACAATTGTGAAATACTTGTTATTATAAGATATACAGTCACAATACTGAGAAATAAAGAAATGAAATTGCAAATGCGAGAAATAATCTCACAAATACGACTCAATTTCTTGCAATTGTGAGTTTAGGCTATTTAATAGAATCAGATGCATCTTATAAATACCAGCAGACCACATCTAACATACACTTTACCAGTACATCATTCGGTTGGTAACATTTTACAATAAAGTTGTATTTGTAATAATCTTAATGAACTTACAATGAACAATATTTGAGCATTTATTCATCTTAGTTTTGGTTAATTTATACATTAACAATCGTTCATGTTGGTTCATAATGCAACAAACCTTTCATTGTGCTCTTGATAAACCAGTCGAGATTTTTCCAAAAGATATTTCTCCACATAAGCTCTGAAATCAACAATCAGTGCAAAAGGGTTAAAATGACATAAATCACTCCTGAAACAAATCTTTTAGCGCCTCGAGTCTGTTTTACCCTCTCACAGTTCCACTCTTCTGGTAGTTGACTTGGATGAACTTGCCGAAACGGCTGGAATTGTTATTATGGGCAGTTTTGGCATTTCCAAAAGCCTAAGGAGAGAGAGAACAAAAGCAAAAACATTTAGGAGCGAAACAACGGATTAAACATGCGTACATGTGCATTAGACCACTTGAATGTGCGAACAAAATTCAGCAACCCATCCAGAGTCACATCCAGGGCTGGACTGGTAATCTGGCATACCGGGCAGTTTCCTGGTGGGCTGACGCATTTTGGGGCCGATCAGGGGCGAACTGGCCATCTGGAGAACTGAGGGGGCCGGATGGTCGGCCGCAAAACGGGCCACGATATGCAGAAAAGGACAGCGAACACCTCCCCGCTCAACAACTTTTGGCTTAACCCCCCCCATTTTTTTCCTTTTGATATCAGGATTAAATGTGACCTGGACCTTTTTTTATGACATTCAGCCATTTAAATGGGGATACTTCTTCAAACTAAACCGAACCCGAATATTTTAGTTTCACTCGTCGCTTCGTTCTCACGGACCCAAACGTTTTATGATGTGGAACGGCAATTCCCGTCTGCTGCTAAAACACTCACTACACTGCTTACATTAGACGTCATGCAGAAACGCACACAGATCTGTCCACACGCATTCTTGATGACATCATCACCCTCCTCACAGCGTGTAGCGCCCTCGGAGTGACACAACGGGGCCACACGCAGGGGTCAGGGGTCAAACGAGAGGGGGGCCGTTGGCTGAGGAGGTGAAGTTTAAGTATACACAGAATGCATCAAATGAAGTCAGGAGTGTGTGTGTGCGTTAGCTTGATTAATTACAAGGAACGTGTGATCCTGATGAAGTGAATGTAAACACGGCTGTGAACTCTGCAGAACCTTCCAGAACTCTAGAGTCGCACTGGGAGCTGTTAGAACTACAGACCACCCTGCAATGCTGAACTGACTGCTTCTATATTACCAGAAAGTTCCTTAAGTTCAAGTTAGAACTGTTAAAACAGAAGCGTAAAAAAAAAAAACTGTGCAAAATAACCCTTTTTTCCCCACATCTATCATCACATTTTATTTAGGGTTAATTTAGTGTGGTTAATTAAATAACGTCCATCGGAGTAATTTACCCTTGATGTACCATCTTGATGCAGTAGGGGGCAGTCAGCGCAACTCCAGCTGTACAGACAACACGCCTCGTCAACGCTTTTGCACTCAAATACAGCTGGACCGAACACAACAGAATGCAGGGATCTCGAGACAGGTTTTTCAAACTGAATTTAACGTCCCAATAACGCCGCTCATGTGACTAGAGAAGCTGAATACAAGCGCGAGGCAAACAAAGTTAGACGCTCCAAAAGCATCCGTCTGACGCACGAGTACATGGACCAACAATAAAAGCAGCGTACAGGGGAAGTAATAACGTGGAAATAAACAAATATTTTGACTTTTCAAACACTTTTTGTACTAAAATTCTTTGCTTAATATGCATGTCCACATATGTGGACGGCGAGACTAAGTTGGGATATTTCTCAATAATATCAAGCTATGTTTCTAAGAGTGTTAATTATTCATGTTTTTGAGACGTTACCGAAATTACATCAGAAATTAGCATAATTTATTCTGATAGCCTATAGTCCACGTACGTGGTCATTGTGTTTACAGTGATGCCGTTTCGCGATAAATTGCTCAAATTTAAAAAATGGCATCTTGGATGAAACTAGAGACTCTAATCTTTTGACTCAAACAGGTTTCAATGTAAACACTTAATTAGGTTTCTTACCAGATGCAGTTTTGTTGGCATTACTCCCAAAGACAAACTCCGCTGTGGTCAGCGCCATGTTGTTTGGTCACATGTGACAGCGACGGCAAAATACAATGTCCACGCATGTGTACATGTGGTCGCATTGCCCCTTTGTACATGTTTTAAAATAATGCCTATGCAAAACAGTGATCATATGACAAAATAGGGTAAGTGGCAAAATATCGGTATTGGCTTATAGTTTTCATTAAAATTAGTATCTGTATCGGTTCATCCCAAGTTTTAAGCATAGAACTCACCAAATTGTGCTTCCAAACTAGATGTGATAAATCGACAAGCGATAAAAATCTCTTCCATGCATGTGCGTTTTTGTACAATCACAACAAGCAACGGGAAACTGGAACTTATCACGTAGCGTCTAGTTCGAAATTTTTGCACCAAAGAAAAAACAGTGCAGGTCCGTTGAGCTACCGTGCAATTTGAGCACACTCGAACATGCATTGCATGTAATGCAAATGCTAAAATGAGTCATGCACTATAGTATAGTGTTTAGATGTCATGAGATAGCATTGTGTGAGGAACCCAGTGAAAAGTAAGTGTTTATGAACTGATAATCTGCCGTTATACTCGTGTTTGGAGTGAGTTTAAAATTTGAAAGAGTGAGTTTGGAGTGCCAGGTTAAAAATGCCACGAAGGGAGCAATATGACATCAGAGTCCCTCAATAGACCTTTTTCACACTCCGGGTTTTGGGATGCGGAAGTAAACGTTTGCAGGTAAACTTCGACAGCGGTGAACGGGAGATCACAGCAAATATTATTTTCACTTACACATTTGCTCCAAGAGCAAAAGAATAAATCCACTATTACATTTGAACGACTTTCCAGAAGATGGAAAAATAGAGAGCGTTGATTTAGAGAGTAAAGTGGGAGAAAATGCCAAATTTACTGTGTAATAGAAACACCCTCTCAGCTGCAGTCATTTATAACAGTAAACAATGTTATAAACTTACACTCAATATTTAAAAAAATTATCATAGAAAAAAATGTGGTAGATTTACACTGCTAAATAAGGTAGAAACACATCATCATAAGTAGTAAAAAAAAAATGTTGTTTTTGTTTTTTTAAATATTGCCATAGTCTTTCTTTACTGTTACTGGATGTCCCAGACACAGACTACAAGAGTGAAAATTTAATATAATCCCAGATGCAGTTTATTGTGCTACTCCAATCCCAGTCAATAATTGCCAGAAGAAAAAAAATAGTAGTACATAATTCGGGACTTTTATTTCTAACGATCCCGAAATACACTTGGGACTCTTATTTTGAAATGTCTGCACTCCCAGATTCGCTGAGAAAGTGACTCTGATTCAAACCCTCAGATCTTTTCGTGTGATTCATGAAAAAGATCCGGTTCAAAGGAGTCATTTGGTCACGACTCTCTCGCGCTGGGTTTGCCGATGCGTGCGGTGCGACGGGCTCGTCGCCATCGCAGCAGAACGGGTGAAAAATGCCGCGAGACACACTGGTGCTCCCCGACTGTCGCTAATGGCGACTAGATTGAAATAATTGTCGCAATCAATTATTTTTGGTTGCATTTGCGACCATATTAGTCGCAGTCTGGATCCCTGCTAGTGTGTTTTTAGCTAGACATTTAGACTTTTAATTGAGTAAAATTTGTACTCCAAGTACTTTTACACCCCTGCTATTAACTCATGTAATGATGTCATTGTTTAGTAAAAACTAGAATGCATTTTGCAGGATTAACAGCAATGTTATAGTCCAATATGTTGCACACGGTAGATCTTGTGTGTGTCGGTGCGTGTGAATGTTTCTGCTCCCATGTGGCATGACAAGTTATTCCCTCAACATTAGCGAGAGGTTTTCGTCCAGACAGGCCGTGTATCTACAGCGGTTTCCTGCGGGGCATTTCAACACCGTCACATGATGTTAACACACGCAGAAAGGCACATCTTCACACCCTCACCGCTGGACAGGCACACTCTGCTCCTGCGTGGGTTCGGCGAAGGCTGTGGGTGACAGCGACACGACTAGTGCTGGTTAGATAATTACGCCGTCACCGCTAGAGGGTAAAGGGTCATGACGCCATTCTCAAGACATCATTTCACAGACACTTCATTAACTGCACAGTTATCCTCTGTAATCATGTCATGCCAATGCACACACTCAAACTAACAGACCACACAACAAACATCAGTCTTGCGTTTCTATTGATGCACTAATATTTTATTTTGCGGATTGATCGTCTGTGAAAAGGGTACATTCCTACATTTCAAGCCCTCAAAGTCCAGCTCTGCTGTCACTACGGAGACAGAAAGATCAAATCAAATCTGTTTATTCTGTAGTGAAACTCCAACTAGTTTGTTTCCAGAGGCAGAGCAGCTAATGCTAATCACGTTAGCCGCCTAATTAAACAACAATAGCCCAATGCCACAGATACACGACTAGCCTGCGGATACAAATGATCAGTGTTGCTTTCACAGTTCAAGTAGCTGTGGGCAGAAGTCAACCTTTATAAATATCCTGGATTACACAACAACTCTGATGTTTCTCTGTTTATCGTCACAGATGTGCGATCAGTGAACGTAGCATGGCTAAACAAATATAGGTCAAACACATTCACTCAAGACATACAGCAAATCTACCCTGCAAAGTCAAGAACGACTGCGTATTTCACATCCACCGTACAGCTTTATGATGAACGAGAGGCGGAGTGTCTCTGCATCTTCGTAAATTGTGTGTGACAGCCAGCATCTGCTTTAAATTGACTCCAGGAAACATTCTCAGCATTCAATAAACGTTCGGATTGCGCCACGTTTTCAACAGGTCTTCATTGTGAGCTAGCAGGGGTCTCGGCGACACTCGCTTGCACAGCGACCCAAACCTGCATTTAATTCAACCCGATGAAAAGCCAATTCCCCAAGTGAGCTCAGACAGCCGCAGTGGCTCCATGCTGGAGCTTTGGGCTTTGTGGTTTCAGCTCCACCGTGTTTTAGCATTAACATGTCGAGCATCACAGACTAGCAGTCAATCTGAGCGACAAGAAACACAAACTAATGCTGAGTTTGCCTTTATTGAGCTTAAAATGTAAGACGTTTGGAGATGTGTGGTGAAAGACCATCAAGAAATGTCTAGGTCATGTTTCAATAAATATTTTGCACAAAGAAAATTAAGATTTTAGACTGTTATGCGGTGTGAAATTAGGATTTTAGACAGTAGACTGAAAGGCGGCTCATTAGGTGTTTTAGAAGCAAAATAGAGAACCTGCATTAAACGCATCCTGGTGCTTGTCACTGTACATTAAAGCAATGTAGGTCAACCCTTCACAAACTGTAATTATACTCGAACACAAACACACACATGCCAAATTTGCAAATATGCCCACAAGCACGCCTTGGGCTAGAACTGACATTAACTGCACATATTACTCGAACACAAACACCACGTCAAATATGATCATCATGCCTAAGAATTCCAGAAAGGTCAGACAATATTGTATAAAAACAAGATGCTTTAAACATAAAACAATGTTCGCAACATGCTTCTGTAATGTGATGCATTTCTGAAAACAGAACATACACTGACCACGCTTACATGCGCTTAAGAAAACAGTTTATTCTGGGTTTTTGCAGAAAGCGGTGTTCTGAAACGTCATGCGAAAGAGAACGCAGATTTCCTCGCGCAGTTTCGGGAATGAATAGAAAGCGGTTTAACACACCTAGGTTTCTTCTGGAGAACACTGCTTAAAGCACGTACACTATAAACTACACCCATTTACACACAACAATGTAAAATACCGACGGCCACTCATGTTTGCGTATATGCACTGGGGGAATCCCAGAGTTTTATGTAAGAAGGAAAACCCACTACTGCATATTGCGATGGAAAGGAAACAAACACAGCAACAACAGCAACGGAAGATAAAATAGTGAAGGCTTCCTCGGATCCCATGTTTGCTATTTACACAAGCGTTGTGGGGAAATTACTGGTCAAGCCGCATGTAAACGCAAGTAAAGAGTACGGCGCTTTCACGGTGCATGTAAACGGGAACGCTGCTTTCTCACAACAAGCCGCTTTCTGGTGTCCATGTAAACGTTTCTTTCATTGGAATAACGTCCAGAATGTGGAATGTGTATTAATAAGCAGAGATTGGCCAATATTGGATTTTGCCGATACCAATAACTAAGATGGTGGAAAAGGCAGATAGCTGATTAATCGGCCGATAGTTTTTAAAATTGATTTTTTTATTTAATGTTTTTATTCTTCGGGTACAGATATAGAGGCTACAATCCCAGATGAAGTTTGATTATGCTACCTAAAATGCCCCAAAAAATAACCAGGAAAAATAAAAATGAGGGAAACAAAACATGCACTCTTATTGTCATATATAATATATAAACACTTTATAGTAAACTCTGTCATATAGGCTAATCAATACTGTACGAGCCAAACTGTGTACTTTATAATCAGCGATCGCTTGTCATCGCTTGACTATTTTTCTTTTCTCTCTAGAGACATCATCGGTCAAACTCAACAAGCACATTAACATGAAATTATGATTAACTTATTTCTACTTTAAATCTCTTCTGACCACTTTTACAATTGGACCCCACCAAAAATAAAAAATGTTAGTGTTGACCACGGAGGAAAACAGTGAAATAAAACAAATAACAACAACAAAAAATCTGAAGTAAAAATATTAGTGCTGATATTTGCCGATAACAATAGTACCAAAAAGCAAGTATCGGCTCCGATAAATTCTCAATTCTTAGTTATATCTATATTAACATCAAACGTGTCCTTACAATCAAACTCAAAACAATGTCATTTTCGTTAGGATGGTATTTTACAAAACCAAACCTGAAGAGAGCTACCGACAGATACCGTCATTGAAACCCACCAGGTCAAAGAGCGCTTGATTAGAATCGACCCCTCAAGACTCATCGGAAACAATGTAAACATCGACTGTTTATATAAATCAAAATAAAGTTATGTTAAGGTCTTAAATGCCTCAATTGGAAATATTGACCATTGTTGTGTTGTGTTGTGTTTTGAACTGCCCTGGAGTGATTAGCTCATTGTTTTTTCAACATTAACATATTAGGTTAGAATTTAGATGAACGTACAAATGAAAAAAAGTGTATATTTTAGGTGTTTGTAAATGCTCGCCATTTCCACTGTGTGTGTGGTTCAATGCGGTTCTAGTCAAATGACGATGACGACACCGAATCAATCGCAGCAATCTAAAATTCTGATCTCATTTGAGCAGCTCTGCAGATGAAACTTAATCGCACATGCTCACATTCCCTTAAGACTAATAGAGAGCAGAGAGAGAGACAGATCATTTTAAAACACACACACACACACACACACACACACACTACACACACACACACACACACACTACACTACACACACACACACACTCACACTACACACACACTCACACACACACTACACTCACAGTACACACACACTCACACACACACTACACTACACACACACACACACACACACTACACAACTACACTACACACACACACACTCTTCACTATACACACACACACACTACACACACTATACACATACACTACACACACACACGCTATACACACACTACACACTCTATACACATACACACACTATACACACACATTCTCACTATACACACACACGCACACACACACACACACTACACACACACACTATACACACTACACAACTACACTACACACACACACACTCTTCACTATACACACACACACACTATACACATACACTACACACACACACGCTATACACACACTACACACTCTATACACATACACACACTATACACACACATTCTCACTATACACACACACAGCACACACACACACACACACACACACACACACACACACACACACACACACACACACACACACACACACTGCATGTATTCAGTTGTCCTGCAGGTCTCTATAATACAGTAAACAGTGAATAGGGGAAAAGCTTGTATTTGCTCCATAGACTAAACATGAGAAAAATGGCGCCATCTGGTGGAACATATTAAAAATGTAAATTTTGAAGCCAGAGCTCCAGAATAAAAGTATATTATCATAGAATTCACTGGGATCAAATATTGCAGTTTTAATGGGTTTCAATGGGGACATTTCTGTCCTGAAGGTCCCGAGTGTGACTATTCTGTGTATTATAGATGTATTCTCCCAAAAATACACACCTTTGGCAAAAGTTATGCCATTGGCATAATTAAAAATGATTAAAAAAGACGATAATGTCCCGAAGGTCGCTGAAGGATTAACCTTATTTATCGCTGATTAATCCATTTTTAGCACATGTGCATTCAGTAATCATGCCACCCCATGTCGAAAACACTGCCTGTATGTCATGACACTTGCATTTCTCAAGTACACTAAATAAACCGTAGGCTACGTGGCCATGCTTTTTGGAGTCCTCCACATGCGCACAATAAATGGCAAAAGTTGTCGACACGATGACTAGACAAACAGATGGTTTAACAAGTCTTTGCAAGCTGTCCAGCAGCGTTCATTCATCTGTCAAAACAGATAATGCTGGGTTCAACTAACATTTTTCAACATTTGTAGACCAAGTTAGCTGGGATGCATTGTTGTTGTTGTTGTGCTGAATAATAAGGTAAGTAATCAAACGTGATTTGTGCAAGTGCAAGTTCATCGGAGCATAAAGCAAAGACTCCACACAACCATGAAGGTCACGTCAAATCCGCCATTCTGATTTCATGTGAAGTGCACAGAACTGCAGCAGCACGACATGTGCGTATACAGGTGTGTTGCCAAAGCTTTTACTACTGAAGTGTGCAATATTGATTGTAGCATGTCAATGCGGTTTAAAACACAGAGGACACACAACTCTCACGAAACACACACCAAACAAACTTCAGTCTGAAACAGCTGTTGACGGACAGACTCGACATGAGCTGATAAAAAGGTGAATGCAGCTCATCCATCATTTCTGTCGAGTTTTAATGAGCGTGTCCTGCATGCGAGCTCTGCACAACGTCTAGAGGTCGACAGTCACGTCACGCAGCGGGATTTTAAGAGCCAGAGATCTGCTGAACTCCTGATAAACATCTCTCAGCATCTCAGTGACTATAAGCAAAAAAGTACTTCTGAAAATCAGACAAAGATGCAAGACGTGTACTGAACGTCTTTAATGAGGGAATGAACTACAATCCCATGAAGCATTGCAAATGATGTCATCGAGATAAAAGCGATGGAAAAGAATAAAACTGTTCATTTAAATATGTTGATTATAAGTAAAGAAACGATCTATTAAGATGTTATTGCTATTAATATATCAGCAGTTTGGGTGTGTAGAAACAGTGACTTGATTGCCTCATTATGGGAGTGGGCGGAGCTGCAGAGCTCTTTTGGCACACTTTGTTCGCTGGAATTCTCTGATTGGTGGATCTCTCTAAAGGATTATGGGTAGTGTAGCGTCTGGGTATCTCAGCGAGTATTGACGCTGACCATCACACCTGGAGTCGTGAGTTTGAATCCAGGGTGTGCTGAGTGACTCCAGTCAGGTCTCCTTAGCAACCAAATTGGCTCGGTTGCTAGGGAGGATAAAGTCACATGGGGTAACCTCCTCGTGGTCGCTATAATGTGGTTCTCGCTCTCGGTGGGGCGTGTGGTGAGTTGTGCGTCTATGCCGCGGAGAATAGCGTGAAGCCTTCACACGCACTACGTTTCCATGGTAACGCACTCAACAAGTCACGTGATAAGATGCACGGATTGACGGTCTCAGACCACCCGGATTGAAACGAGTCACTACGCCACCACGAGGACTCAGAGCGCATTGGGAATTGGGCGCTCCAAATTGGGAGAAAAAGGGAGAAAAAAAAAAGAATATGGCTTACATACACTCCACACAAAATAATCATTTTTAATGTAAATTCTACTTATCGAGATTTATCGCAATTACAATATCAAGGGAAATAATAGATCATTATTATTTGTGAAATAATCGTGCAGTCCTAGCATCTACAGAATTATTTTCCCCCTGAATATAAAGATATTCTCAGATCCCACAGAGCTCAAACAGGAAGTCCTGTAGATTCAAGCTTCCTGTTAGTTCAGGCCAAAGTAGAATGCGATAGAAATAACATGACGTTGAGTTTCGTCCAGTCCAATCCCGCCAAAAAACAGGGTATTGACTTTTACATTGAGTGCTATGTACAGATGTATGAGAGAGACAGAGAGAGAGAGAGAGAGAGCTATGTACAGATGTATGCGAGAGAGCGAGAGAGAGAGAGAGAGAGCGCTATGTACAGATGTATGAGAGAGAGAGAGAGAGAGAGAGCTATGTACAGATGTATGCGAGAGAGAGAGCTATGTACAGATGTATGAGAGAGAGAGAGAAAGAGCTATGTACAGATGTATGAGAGAGAGAGAGAGAGAGAGAGAGAGAGCTATGTACAGATGTATGCGAGAGAGCGAGAGAGAGAGAGAGCGCTATGTACAGATGTATGAGAGAGAGAGAGAGAGAGAGAGAGAGAGAGCTATGTACAGATGTATGCGAGAGCGAGAGAGAGAGAGAGAGAGCGCTATGTACAGATGTATGAGAGAGAGAGAGAGAGCTATGTACAGATGTATGCGAGAGAGAGAGAGCTATGTACAGATGTATGAGAGAGAGAGAGAAAGAGCTATGTACAGATGTATGAGAGAGAGAG
Source organism: Xyrauchen texanus (assembly GCF_025860055.1). NCBI lineage: Eukaryota > Metazoa > Chordata > Actinopteri > Cypriniformes > Catostomidae > Xyrauchen > Xyrauchen texanus. Next base: position 27,130,072 of record NC_068321.1, on the reverse strand, counting down.
AGAGAGAGAGAGAGAGAGAGAGAGCCTAACACACTGCATCAGACCTTCATACATGTATATAATGTTCAATTCCAAGTTCAGTGTTCCTTTGGTTTTTTTTATATAGATTTCTAAATCCTTTTTATTTTATTTATTAATCTTTGTTTATTTTATTATTATTGTTTTATGCTATCAGTATTATTATTTTGTGTACTAAATGTTCTAAATCATTTTCTATGTTGTTTTGATGCTTTGGCAATACAGAATGTATTTTGTTGTCAAGCCAATAAAGCTTTCTGAATTGAATTGAATTGAGAGAGAGAGAGAGAGAGAGAGAGAGAGAGAGAGAGAGAGAGAGAGAGAGAGAGACATGTGGGTGTGATACAGACAACAGATGTTGTGAACAGTAAAGCCACAACATCTAAATAACAATAGAAATAAAACTAATTTGAGTCAACATGACAATTCAAACTAGGTTGGTATTAATATCCATTCCCGAAATCAGTATTTGAATTACAACTAGTACGATTTTGTATTTCAGATTGCATTAAATTGAACAGTGATTAAAGATATCTTAAAAGGCTTTTTACCAAGTCTCACACACACACACACACACACACACACACACACACACACACACATTATAGATATATGAACTTTACCATTATAGAAAATCCAATTATCAAAAATGAGCACTTATGCCAAGTTGTAATGCAACTGTTGATATAAAGAATGGATATTTTCACTAGTAACAATGTAATTATTTATAGAACAGCCCTCTAACATTGCGAGTTAATCACTCGCATTTGCGCCCAAAAGTCATGCTATGCGAATGAACTACATCTGTTAGTAGCCACAGGCTAGTAAATGTTGAGATTTCACTCGCCGGTGATCGAGTTGTGTAGTGATGAAGAACTTTAGCTCAGTGTTTCTTTTACTGAATAAAACGCTGGCATTAAAGAAGCTGGATTCAACCGTAACGTTTGCTCGTGGAGCTGCCGGTTCTCTTAAAGAGACAGTACCATTTTAGAGTTATTAAACATATCACTGAAAATACTTCGTACAAGTGCAAATAAACAAACATGTAACGTATGTGGTAAGTGTAATAAAAACAAAGTGTACATATAAATATTTAAAGGGACAATCATACATGAAATATTTGAACATCAACAAACTGATGTAAATATGGAAGAATTTGAGAAACAGGCTCTAATAGCATCTCTGCAGGGGATTTACAAAACCTAATATTTTGCATGATACTTCTGATATAGTAGCACATAAACGATTACTTACATAATACAATTATTACAATTACTGTTATATGTGTAATACTATTTTCATTTTTATGTTCCAACAAAACGTTTTTAATCGATTCGTTACTATAAAAGCAATTTCATAACATCATGTAAATTAACAGAATGTGAAATTTGAACTTTTTTAAAAAGCTAAAATATGATTGAAATGTTAAATAGCGAAATAAAAATTAAAAAGTACAATTTTCGCGAACTATATTGCGTGGATAATATATAAATACTTTATATGTGTGAAGATTCCCACTTCTCGGTTTGCTTAATATCTTTTTCAGTTTACATGTCGTCAAAAGTCTGGCGACACTTAAAATGCCAAACCAATGGCATTTTATGTTCGAGTTCATATTGAGATCTCCGACTTTGGTATCTTGAGCATATCCGAGCACAGTTTGAGACATTGTTGAGACCTCTTCTGAAACTCTAGAGGAGACTAATGAAAGATTACTGGGGTCCTTTTCTCAAGAGCCACAGACAGATCAGCCTCTGAGGGCCCCGGAGAGACATCTGGATATAAACCATCTTCAGGGGCCTTGGAGTGCCTGGCCGCACGACCCTTCCAGACAGAGATGACAAAAAGACGGTGTTTCTCGTCCCATGAGACCCTCAGATTCAACAGAGTCCAATAGTCAATTAGTGGACAGCGAAATCATGACTTAAGATCATCCGCCGGGAGTCGCCCGACCGCGGGAAACGGCCGCCGTCCGCTAGGCGAGGAGGGATGGAACTCCCTGACCACCTGGGACGATGGAGTCGCTGCCAGGGGTGGAGGAGCGTCCCCATGTGCTGCCAGAAAAGTGCCTCTCTCTCTCTCTCTCACTCTCTGTTGCTCCGTGTGTTGGTCTTTCCCTCGCCTATTATGTTTGTTGTTGTTGTTTATCCCCTCCTGTCTCCTCCCAGGTTGAGGAAGGCAGGGATGACTAGCCGGCAGACGGGGCACAAGGCACGTGTGTCTGTGTGTTGTTATTTGGCCATGGGCAACAGTAGCTAGTTCACATGATGACTAACAGGCCTGTATGGCAACTAAAATATGATGAAACGGTGTGTGTGTGTGTGTGTGTGTCTACAGGCAGAATGTCCTCTGAAGAGTGAAATATCAGTGCGTTTTAAACTCGGTCGACAGGAGAGCACGTCAGCTCTACACAACAACAAACACAGGGTGTATGAGCATATGAAGTGTGCTAATCAGCTTAATAAAGATGACATCATGTGGGATTTAAGTTCCTGAGGGAGTAGAAGATTTCGAGTGGTGCACTATGATGTTCGGTTGTTTACTGGTCCTGCTGATGCTTAACTGGTAAATGTAGCATTACAGGCTAATTACACTGTCATGACTGTCACTGTCAAAAGAATGATCATCTGTAATCTTGCAGCCTGTTCAAGACCTCTGATGAATGCGGCTGTCACAGCAGGTGTGTGTGGAATTTGTGTTGGCGTTGTGTTTCTGCTTGTTCAGATTTGACTGAACACACAATCGTATCTGTGTTAAATCTGAGACTGGCATCTTCGGCATGCATGTCTGACAAATACCGTCCGCTTTTGGCAAGACGAGAATAATCCTGGTTACAGCGACCGTCTGGTATGTGATAAAATATCCACACACACACACACACACACACACACACACACACACACACACACACACACACAGTGCCTAAGAGCGTATAGTGACATCACAAACACAAACAAACCTGTACCCATCTGTGTTGAGAAATAGCTGCACAAAGACTGAATGTGTCTAATTCTGTGCTCGAATAAACAAACCACAGTCTGCGTGTCTTCAAGTCAAATCAAAATCAAAAACGACCATATTTACCTTTGTGAAAACACATTCTTTGTCTTATTGTAAGTGATTCATCAGTGCACATTTGGGATGGGAATCTAGCTCCAATTCTGACTCCGATTCAATTTACGACTCTTATTACCCTTTATGTGATGAGGAGGAGGGCGTGGCCAGGCTCTGTGTGTATGTGTGAGTGTGAGAGAGAGTGTGTGTGTGTGTGTGTGAGAGAGTTAATGCTTTGGCAATATTGTATGTAAACACAATCATGCCAATAAAGTACTTTAAAATTGAAAATAAAATTTAAATTGAATTATTAGAGAGAGAGAGTGTGTGTGTGTGTGTGTGAGAGCGAGAGTGATTGTGTGTGAATATGTGTGGGAGAGAGAGAGAGAGTGTGTGTGTGTGTTAGTGTGAGAAAGAGAGAGAGAGAGTGTGTGCGAGTGAGAGGCAAAGAGTGTGTGAGAGAGAGAGAGAGAGAGTGAGAGTGTGTGTGAAAGAGAGAGTGTGAGTGAGTGAGAGAGAGAGTGTGTGTGTGTGTGTGTGTGTGTGTGAAAGAGAGAGAGTGTGAGTGAGTGTGTGCGTGAGAGTGTGTGTGTGTGTGTGTGAGAGAGAGAGAGAGAGAGAGAGAGAGAGAGAGAGTGTGTGTGTGTGTGTGTGTGTGTGTGTGTGTGTGTGTGTGAGAGAGAGAGTTAATGCTTTGGCAATATTGTATGTAAACACAATCATGCCAATAAAGTACTTTAAAATTGAAAATAACATTGAAATTGAATTATTAGAGTGTGTGTGTGTGTGTGTGTGTGTGTGAAAGAGAGAGAGTGTGAGTGAGTGTGAGCATGAGAGTGTGTGTGTATGTGTGTGTAGTGTGAGAGATATGTGTGTGTGTATGTGTGTGTGAGAGAGTATATATGCTATAGTATATATATGTATATATACACAATCATGCCATATAAAGTACTTTAAAATTGAAATATACATATGATATATGAATATATTAGAGTGTGAGTGTAGTGAGTGAGTCTGATTTGAATGTGATGTCATATATATATATATATATATATATACACACACACACACACACACACACACACACACACACACACACACACACACACACACACAGAACTGGATCTAACCTAAATGCTCTGTGTGGAATTGTATGCAAGTGTCAGTTTTCAGATTGACAAAGTAATCAGAGAGAGGCAGATAATACGGTCTCATTATCAGCCTGAGGCAGAAGAGAGTGAAGCTCCGACATGAGAGAAGAGAAGACAAAGACAGACCACTGGGTCGTGTTGAATTTCAGAGTAAGACAAGAAAATATGCTCTCTTTTTTGGCACAAGTCAAATAGGTCAGAATACTTGTGTGATTTGAAGTTTTCCTGAACCGTTTAAGCTCTGAAGGTGTTTTTAAAGATTTCCTATTTCAGTGGCATACCCAAAATTAAAGGCTTATAACTCGACAAAACAAAATGGACGGTCAAGTGTTTGGAATCATTGTAAATAAATCTTTTATGGATTATGATACATTCTGAGATTCCCAGCCTAAGAAACTGTTGAGATGGTGGCTCCCAAAAAAATTATGTTTTGTTCCCAATCATGTCGACTGTATCTGAGAATTGTTGTGTTGATACGACAAAGCAATCACATGTTATAACACTACAAATATAATGTATCATAGTGTCCAAAAACATCTCCAAACAAATAAAAGATAATAATTGTACATAAGAACTAATTACACATGCAAACACAACAATGACTAAAGGTTTGCATAGCATGCAGACATGATTTTAGTCATGAGATTTCACAGAATGAGTTTCATTCTGTGTCATTTGAGTCATCATTGAGTCTGTGTCGTGTATTTGGCGCCATCTCCTGGTGGTCATATGTAACATTGTGCTTCATGTGGATAATCTAATGATCTATATACATCTGATTATCTTGTGTGTGGACTCGTTTTTGTTTATGTTTCGTGAAGTTATAAATGAAAGCACGGCATAAAAGCAACACCAACATAATTATCAAATACATATGATTAGCTATTACTCAGTATATTTTTGTCTGAGTAAAACAAATAGGCTGGTTGTATTTCCAACAACATGAGACACATGGATATTTGATGAGTGATATCTGATGATATTTTCCATTCATCCATCCAAGTCTTACCTCCAGTACAGGTCCTGCTCCAAGTATGATCTGCTCTACGCCGCTAGCGAAGCCCTTCTGGCTGAGCGCCGTCAGGTGATGAATCAGGAAGTTGGTGCTCTGGGTCTTTCCCGATCCGCTCTCTCCAGATATCACAATGCACTGGTTCCTCTCCCTCTGGAGCATGGTGTGGTACGCTACATCCGCCACCGCATAAATATGCGGCTCCAACTTCCCGAGCTGGTGATTATCGTACATTTTCACGTATTTGGGATTGTAAATGGGCAGGAACTTGAACGGATTGACGACTATTAGAATCCCGCCAACGTACGTGTAGATTTTCTCTTGGCGAAAACGTCCACGAAGATTCTCGAGCAAAGTTAGCTCGTTCAAGTCCGGGAGTGCGCAAAGATCGGCAGCGTGCTGTCCGACGGGAGGCTGCGGGAGTAGGCCGCGTTCGATCATCCGTCGCCTCTCCTCCGTAACTCGCAACCACATCTGCAGACTTCCGTAGTGGATCGATCCATCCACGTTCTTTTCCCGCAAAAGGAAGCGGTAGTCTTCGCCACCTAGCCGGTTTTCCAGCGCCATACGCGGCCACAGCATCATGCGCTGTACCGGAGAGTCTCCCGGGTTCAGGATCCATTCTTCCCCGCCGAATTCCTTCACCTCTGCGAGCACGTACAACCTTGCGCGGTCCAACTGCAACCTTGCGATGACCTGCTCGATGACCTCAGCGGCCGAGGTGACCTTTCGAGCAGTGATGGGGCAGTAGATGGTGCCCTCTGACAGCGCGCCAGGGTACACGCGCAAGGTGAACTCAGAGTCCTCGAAACGGCGACGCCCTCCAGCGTCATGGCAACTCATGATGGTGCAGCAGCTCCCATCAGCACGAGACGCAGCGCCAATGCAAGACTCGCAAGAAGGTCTCACGACATACCACCTGTAAAGACAGAGAAAGAATTAGAAAACACATATCTCAGAAGGTACTTCCTGTCTGAATTCATAAATTCCAACATGCAAACACACAAGATTTGCAGCTTGTTCTGGCCAAGAACCGCCCACGTAGACGGGAAGAGACAGTCCGACTGTCACTTAAAGCGTCCAACCACTGTATGTAATTGTCATTTAGGGGCGGGTATATCTGAAATAGATGATACCACAACAATTGAGTGTAATGTAACAAAAACATTGTTAGCAACACAATCAAACAGTTCTATTATACTAAAACATTTTCCATGACTGAAAAACTGCATTGCAAAATTCCAGGTTTTCCAGGACACGTGAACAATCAGAGAATATCGGTGAGCAAAGTGCATCAAAAGAGCTCAGCAGCTCCACCCACTCCCATGATAGACTGTGAATGACGTAATCGAGTCCTTTCCCTACACTTTCAAACTACTTAAAGTATAGATTTGAATATACAGTGTATATACACTGGCAGCCAAACGTTTGGAATAATGGACAGATTTTGCTCTTATGGAAAGTAATTGGCACTTTTATTCACCAAAGTGTCATTCATCTAACCACAATGTATCGTCAGGACATTAATAACGTGAAAAATTACTATTAAAATATGAAAAAACGTTCAGAACTAATTAAAAGAGTTCTCATCAATAAATCCTCCACATGCAGCAATGACAGCTTTGCAGATCCTTGTTATTCTAGCGGTCAGTTTGTCCAGATACTCAGGTGACCTTTTACCACACACGTCCTGTAGCACTTGACCTTTCACCCCACACTTCCTGTAGCACTTGCTATAGATGTGTCTGTCTTGTCGGGCACTTCTCACACATCTTACAGTCTAACTAATCCCACAAAAGCTCAATGGGGTTCAGATCCGTAACACTCTTTTCCAACTATCTGTTGCCCAATGTCTGTGTTTCTTTGCCCACTCGAACCTTTTCTCTTTGTTTTTCTGTTTCAAAAGTGGCTTTTTCTTTGCAGTTCTTCCCATAAGAGTCTTCTCTTTACTGTTGTACATGAAACTGGTGTTGAGCGGGTAGAATTCAATGAAGCTGTCAGCGGAGGACATGTGAGGCGTCTATTTCTAAACTAGAGACTCTGATGTACTTATCCTCTTGTTTAGTTGCACATCTGGTCTTCCACATCTCTTTCTGTCCTTGTTAGAGACAGTTGTGCTCTGTCTTTGAAGACTGTAGTTACCCCTGTATGAAATCACCAGTTGTTTGGCAGTTTCAAGCATTATATATCCTTCATTCCTCAAAACAATGAATGACTGAGGAGTTTCTAGAGAAATCTGTTTCTTTTTGGCCACTTTTGACCTAATATTGACCTTAAGACATGCCAGTCTATTGCATACTGTGCAACTCAAAAACAAACAAAGACAACGTTCAGCTTCATGAACCAAATATCTTTCAACTGTGTTTGATATAATGGTATTTATAGTATCAAATGATCAATTTAGCATGATTACTCAAGGATAAGGTGTTGGAGGGATGCTGCTGTATAGATATGATCAGAAATGACTGTTTTCAAATAGTGATGATGTTGTTTTTTACATCAGTAATGTCCCGACTACACTTTGTGATCAGCTGAATGCCACTTTGTTGACTTAAAGTACCAAAGTTTCCTTCCGAAACTGCAAAATCTGTACATTATTCCAAACTTTTGGCCGGCAGTGAATATATCTGCATATTTAAATGGAATTTTATTCATTTCTATACTTCCAATCAACAACGTTAAATAAATAATTGGATATTTTTAACGTCATCTGCTTTCGCTTCTCCTCAAGCCCTCCAACTTTTATATCCAACAGCAATTTTATACATTAACCGTTATCACAGACTGCATTTAGCTAACAAACTATAGCAGAATTATTCATGCTGACACAGGCCCAGAACAACTGGACATTTGACAGGCAAGTACTACTGCGTGAAATGTGTTTATCTTACGATAATCTTGTTTACAGTTCACAAGAGACCCGCGATCTTCAGTGAAGGACGTTTTACATGCCAGACGAATATGTACTCGACAATCCACATTCCGATTCAGTCAGTCACTGCAGTGACACTCACAGGCTTCTAGCGTTAGAGAAACAATCATAAAAGATGCATAAGAGGGAAAAAATTTTAAATGTTTCAAATGGTTGTAGCTGTGAGGTAGCGTTTAACTTCAGAAGGCCAAATATATCTGACCAGACATGATGTAAACTACCAATATAAAGACTGTAAACGTCAACTCTGTTTGTATTACCATATTATTACCAAGTATGGCAATCATGTAGCAAGTCAAACACTCTTATATTTCATCTTCAAAGTAATCTCGCTTGGTCCAACATACTGTAGATTCGCTGATGTTATTTAAGCGTGCATCTTAAAGACATGAGCGTAACTTATCCCACTGACAAACATCTTCCGTTTCAGGTGACAAAACACTGGTATTTCAGAGGTATGACAGCTTACAAAAGCACTGGAAATGTTAAGCAACCTGTAGAGTAAATGACACCTGACGAACCAAGGCCGCTCTCTTTTCATGTGTGCGAGATGTTTGTGCCTGAACAAAGCGCTGATCTGTCATTCAGCCCTTCTCAATTCATCCAGTCTTTTCTGGTCTCATTTCCTGTCTGTCCCCTGGCTCGTGTCCAGTTCGTCCAGGTGTGCAGACAGACAGACTCAAACACACCAATCAAAACAAACCCACTCCGTTCTGTAGTAGAAGCCCGTATTGGCTGCTTAAGCACAGTGTATACGTAATTGAACAATGTATGCATGGAGCCACATTGAGAGCCCCATATCTCTGGGATTTAACCTTATAGGGCCTTAAAAATGGAGATACAAAAAGGAAAGTTTATTCTGAACCAGTATCTTAAAGGATATTAAGATGTCTTTAATATTTCTTGAGTTATAGGCACTCCAACTTTGGAAAAACGACACAAAAAAAGTGCTTTTTCCCATTTTTGGACTCGTACCATTGGCATATAATACAACAAGAGGTGCTCAAGTCAACTAATTTTAGTAATAGATCTACTGATCTCTGTGCACAAATAAAATGATGACACAGACACCTTCCTAAAGTGTTGTTAAGAGCGAACAATCCCTTTAAAATGATTGCACAAATACTTTGAGATACTATTTAAAAACGTAACCAAAATAAAAGAGAGAAATGAAAGAGGAAGTAAGAGTCAGGTGACTTAAAAATGGTCGTCCAAATGTACAAATAATAATAACAATAGAAGAAAAAGAGAGATGGAGAGATATTTAAAAACAAAGCACTAGTTCAGTTACAAAACAGAATGGATACATTTGAAATTTTCCCTCCAATATTGTCAAAATTCTAATTATATTCAAATTTAAAAGACGTTATTTCAGTTAAAGTTATTCAGTTAAAAGCAACAGGACATCAGTGATCATCTCTTACATTCACAAATGAGTGCAATGAAAAATATAAACCAAACAACACGATGATATCTGGTATTACTGCAACAAATACATGTTTGAAAATACACTGCTAGGGGCCGTTCAGTCCAACAGTGTTCTTGTGATGAAGCTAGATGCAGTGCAATGCATAAGCATAACACAGGTTTCTCGAGAAGGTGTCTCACAGAGTATAAAACATGGCTTAGAAGTTAGCCTCCTATGTAAGCAGCTCATTCCCTCCTTTCCTTCGATGTCACAGCTGCAAGAGTGTGTGTTGAGTGACATGACACAGCAGGTCTGTTCTATTAACACATTTCTGTCTTTTATTAAATAAAAACGTCAGCCTTCTTAAATCATCTCCGCGATTGTTGACGCTGACTGTCACACCTGGAGGCGCGAGTTTGAATCCACGGAGTGACTCCAGCCAGGTCTCCTTAGCAACCAAATTGGCCCGGTTGCTAGGGAGGGTAGAGTCACATGGGGTAACCTCCTCGTGGTCGCTATAATGTGGTTCTCGCTCTCGGTGGGGCATGTGGTGAGTTGTGCGCGGATGCCGCAGAGAATAGCGTAAAGCCTCCACACGTGCTACATCTCCATGGTAACGCGCTCAACAAGTCACGTGATAAGAGGCGGAGGCAACTGAGATTCGTCCTCCGCCACCCGGATTGAGGCGAGTCACTACACCACCACGAGGACTTACAGCGCATTGGGAATTGGCCGTTACAAATTGGGGAGAAAATAAAGAATAAAGTGCTTCAGGTAACAGTGCATATGAAATACTGTAAATATGATCAACTACCTTTATATGTCGCGACTGTTGCCATATTGGGCTCTTTTTACATTTATAATTTTTTGTCTTGTTTTGCAGTTAAAATATTCTTAAAACAAGATTAATTTACTTCAGAAGTAAAATGACATATTTCGTGTCTTATTATTGTTTTCAGAGAAATCCAACACAATATCGTAACGTTCATGCTAATAAAAACAACTATTTTCCAATTGGAAATCAATTAAAAATTTGATTCAAAGGGTAAAACAAGCTTCTTTTTCTTCCCCCATTGGCAAACAGCTTTTTCTTGTCTCGGGTATAAACTCCACCAAACTGTGTTTGATTTAGCTAAAAACAAGACTTATTATCGTACACCATTTTGTGCAGTTATTACTAGAATATAAATACAGTATATTTGGTAAGAAAATGATTTTTTGCAGTGTACATGATGACATAATGGTAAAGTCTGAGCTTACATAAGTTTAGAGTTTACAACAACGTTTTCCACAAGATGGAATCTCGTAATTACGGTTAACCAGAAACGAACGCAACATTACGTCGGTTGATATGGCGATAAACATGGCAACGTTTTTGGTGTCTCGTGGCTGTAAACAAGCAACATGTACGCCAACAGTCTAATCTGTTTGTTGTCAACCATTTGTGATGAAAGAAATATTAGTGATGATCAGTGACAACGAATTGGCGTCAGGAAATTGTTAGTAACCCACCATCAAAAGAGGCGGCGTGTTTAATTTGCATGAAGCATTTTATGCTTTTGGACAATTTCTTTCTGCAAATAACTGTTTGAACTCTACAAATTTACATTACAACTGACCTTAAAATACATTAAAATGATCCGGCATGCATAATGTCATTTTTAGCCAGGCCTAAAATGCAACACTTTTTACAATATGTAACCGAACTGTATATTCACAAAGGGGTAATCGCTATTCCGTTATTACGGGCTCAGATTGCGGATGATGTCACCCCAAACCTCACACCATTTTAAAATGACCTCAGGTTTGCGAGGAATCCATAATGACATAATCACCCCATCCGTCACTTTCTACATCACTCGGATTGGCTGCTGATGCACGAGAGATAAAAGCCTCTCTGGTCGACTGGAGAAACTGATTGGTGTCAGGGTCAAAGGTCACATTAAGGTGCTGTGGGGGCATATTTGCTTAGGCCTTGGCAAGTTTCAGCATCCCAACGTTCTCTCCAACCAACCAACCAATCGGGAGCATTGCATGAGGGCCAACCCCAATCCGTTTAAAACGACTCCAAAAAAGGCTTCCGATTTCACATTGGACAACATCGCCTACCCTTTAAAAGTGGTTAAGCCTACTTACTATACATCATGATATGCATGACTAAATGGATCTTCTCCCTGCTGTCCACAACCCAATCACAACTTGTGACTCTCTGAACTACAGAACACTTCTGACCGTAATCAAGCACGCCTCTGTAAAACACGTCTCACAAAGATCTCATCACAATCAGACGTACATCAGGTGACCAGGAAGGGTGTGGCTCCTTTCATTTGTTACTCTGTTTGGCGACAGATGAAATAGTGAACACACAATAGTGAATATATAAGAAAGAGTCTCATGCCCTTTCTGAAAGTGTAGGAGTGGAGATATTGTTGAAACAGGGATCAGTGTGCAGAAAACAGCCTTTATGTAGGACACGCCACGTTTACCTGCAAGAAGAGCTGGCAGAGGTCACAAATGACCTGTAAAATATGAGCGTGCCTTTCAGGCAACAGAAGAACTACAGCGGTGACGGATAGGTAAGCCATTCCTCCTGGTTATCTGAATGCTATCTTCGATAGATAGGAGGCAGAAACATCTCCAATCAAACATTTACACGTGCAAAGGAACAAACGATGATTAATACTAGGGATGTCCCGCACTCATGCACATATACTCAGATCTGATGTACAAATGTCATTACGTAAACATTCAATGCACAAATTGAAATCATGTCCTAGTGTGATTGTACAACCGCAAAGGCTGTGGTTTAATGAGATATATATAGAGTTTGCATGTGCTGGCGCTTCAAATGTGAGCTCATTGGCTCATACACTTAAAACACCATAATGAGCATCGTACGTTTGTAGCAGATGACAGTGAACAGAGTGCAAATTCACTTTGTAGCGCAAGACAAATACAGACTACATATCTAATTCGTTAAATAGCAGCCTTCTGCAGCTCTATAATCACATCGAGACCTGCTTCTTTAAAGATGAGAAGCTACCATCAAAAACACAAAAACAGGAAGTACTTCAAAATAAAAGCTTCTTCTGCCAATATAAACGTTCAATTTAAATGGAAATAAAAGACAGGAATATATGACTACTGTATAGTTGTGTAATATTCACAGTGATACAACTATTATTAATAAAAATAAATAAATAGTAATTGTATGATATTTAAGCAATATCACACATACGTGACGCTCTTTTATGAAGCACTTTATTTGACAAAAATAACATATGTTGAAATACATTTTTCTGTTTTTATTTGATTAGAGTTTAAATGAATTTATTTATTTACACTGGAAAAAATATATTTTTGTCTTGTTTTCCAGTAAAAAAATATATCTAAACATTCTTAAAACAAGACATATTTACTTAAGATATTAATGCTTATAAAATAAAATAAAATAAAAAATAAATAAACTAAAATTAAAGGGAAAACAAGTTTCTTTATTTTTATCCCATTGGCAAATTATATATATATATATATATATATATATATATATATATATATATATATATATATATATATATATATATATATATATATATATTCTATTTTGCTTCTCAAGTAATTTTTACTTGTTTTAAGGATGTTTAGGTATTTCTTTTGTGCCTAAGAAAGTGATTTTTTGCAGTGTAAAAACTATTTTGATGATTAAATTGAAATAAACTGCTGATATGGAATTCAGACATAATAAAAACAGGTATCGGAATATGCGAGAGCCAAAAAGGAAGTATCGCTAATTGTAAATGTTACCAAAAAAATGGCATTGGGACATCCCTAATTAATACGGATTAGAGACGTGCAAATGACATATTTTGAAAGTCGAGCAGTTGATTGGCTGCTTAATCAACTAATTGTAATTAAAGGAAGCCCTGTATAATTAAGCTGTTTCGGCAACCCATAATGCCTAACCCAATATACTTTTGTTACGAGGCGTTTAAAAAAGATGCGTTAAAAAACTGCTAGTCGGAGCACAACGGAAAGGAACAGGATGCAATTAAAAATGTGTTTTATATATATATATATATATATATATATATATATATATATATATATATATATATATATATATATATATATATATTAGTACATCTTTGCAAAGCAGTATTTTTAATATAATATAATAAAATTACTCTAAATGAGACAGACGATACCAGACGCATTACAGCAATGAGAACTGAGGAATAAACGTGCTTAATTGTCCTAAAAATGCTAAATTCTGAAAATCACAATGTAAAAGGGTTCTAATAATATATTAATGCAATACAAAATACAAGACCTGGACATGTTCCTGACAGGTTTCATGAGATTTATAAACTACAGTAGTTAGACCTCGCTAATCGACTGCTCGGTTGTGAACTTGTAAACAATCATGATGGCCAGTAAACAGTCATAACCAAATTAAGTGCGCATTAAAACGCCACATATCACGCCTACAGATCCCCGCAGTCTCAAGACTGCAAAAGTACCGTTTGAAATTCGCCCACTCTCACTCTTTTAAATACCTGATGTACTGCCGGTCAAGTTATGATGTTTTTTTTTTATCTAAACAACATCAAGATTTAAAGAAAATCATCTAATGACTCATTAAGGGCAACAAAGACACTTTGCAACTAAAGATGCTCTGAACAAGAAAACGAAACACTAACAACATTCATCAAACAAGAATCTTTCTCACAGACGTCTGCCAACTTCACGTTGACCTCAACAACAGTCAACTCTCAAACTGTCAAGATCAAGTCACTTCGTTATCAGTGTCCATACTTACCCTTTGACCTGTAGGGTAATGACAGGCATGGACAAGAACAGGACTCGCAAAAACCTCTCAAGAGAGACTCAAAGTGCGACGGATTTCAGAGGAAAGCCAAGCTCAGAGTCTCCTCTGCTGTGAGGATGATTATCAGGAAAAACTAAAAGACTCCACCGTCCCATTGCAGACGAGCGCTACCGGACTCTCTCAGGGTCAGTGGTTCTGACGGCCCGTCACGCCTCAAGCCTCAAAATTCGCCTCTGGGAATCCGCGCCGGCTTCCAGACTGACATTCCATAGCTCGAGAGAGACGCAAACACACAAATGCCACAGTGAGCTCGCTCTGGCTGTCACCCGGAGCAGATCCTGGACGTCTCGGTTTGATCCATATAAGGTGAAGAACCCAAAACGAACCCGCCTTGTCCTTGCAGAACATCAGAGCCTTCTAGAAACGCTGAGGTCAGTTGCACCACGTCCATGTGGGAAACAAAGGACAAAACTGACCGCTACGGTAAAGGGCATGCGTGTTTCTCTCAGATACAGATTTGTTTGTTTAGTCCACTGCAGTCTGACTGTGAATGTCCCCTTCTGCCGTTGTCCCAGACTGCCACCCCTCCTCTAAACACTCGGTCCAGACACTAATGCAAGTGTGTGTGTGTCTGCATGAGTGTGCAAGTGAAACGTTTGGCAGCTGCGACTGAGAGGAGGAGGAGGAGGAAATGCAGCGAGGGGGAGGGGAAACTGGGCTGTTTTTTCCTGAAATGCGATCTGAGAGAGAGAGACTATCATATTGGCATAAGGAGGAAGATATATAGAAGGACAAAGAAAGGAAGAGAGGTTTGAGCAAAACAAATCGTAAGAATGGCTAATCCTACAGCACATTGAGCGCTGTAAAAATGCCACACATCTGCGTGAACATGTGTTGCGGCTAATGCAGGAGAACATGTAATCAAAGGATGTTGGTGTTTTCGTTTGTGTGCGGCTTTATTTAAACTTCCTGTCCTGTTGTAGACATAACAGTAGCGAGTTGTCTACCTAGACAACATTTTAAAGGGAGCGTTCCTGATGTTGTTCATTACCTGTGTGCCTTTCTTTCTTTCTTTCTTTCTTTCTATCAGGATAGACAGCCTCAAACCATGTCCTAACCAACGTGACGCCACGATACAAGGTATCTATGTTAAAGAGAGTTTATGTCTTTAGCAGCCCCGACACATGACGAGCGCGTTTAATGGTTTCTATTTCTGCGCCGTTGCGCCAGCGCAGTCAACAAATGGGTCTAAAATTATAATTTTGTACAGTATATTAAGGTTGGCATCTCACTAGCCGGTTCACAACAGCTTGCTTTTGGCCGAGGGTATCACATACCTACCGAATGTTGTGCTTGAGGTCTCGCTCTCTTCAGACGGAGATCTGTCTCACTTACACACACACACCGGCTCAATGGTCGTGGGAAGTGGGCTTCGTCTGTACAAATAACAACAGGAGTACCGCGTGAACAAAAACAATCGTAGCAGACTAAGGAACAACGCGATTCATAAAGTAATTTTGGAAGGTGTATTTATCCTCTCAGGGTTTGCCGTAGAAAACGAAAGCCCATACAGAGCTGTGAGAAAATGAGTTGCGTTCAATAAACAGACTGTTTCGTCTGTGAATGTTCGGTTTACTACATTTTATTATCAATTATCCTCATTTTAGTGTATTAATATAGCGGTGTCGCTATGGCCGCCGCTGGCTAAATGGATGCCCTACGCAGAGTTCCAAGTGTGTGTGTGTGTGTGTGTGTGTGTGTGTGTGTGTGTGTGTGTGTGTGTGTGTGTGTGTGTGTGTGTGTGTGTGTGTGTCGCGTGATATGAGCGTGAAGCTATCGTCTGTATTCCGCAACTGCTTTCGGGTCCTTGAATAACGTATAACATGCGAGTAAGTGCCGCCAGTGGACTTCCTAGTGCACTCCTAGGGTAAGATGGTGCCCCCCTAGGGAGTTGGTGCCCTACGCAGACTGCGTAGTCTGCTTATAGGGAGCAGCGGTACTTGGTGTCGCGTCACGCCTGGTGTGGGCAAACAGATTGCGTGTCGCTGGAATCTGGTTAGGACAAGGCGCGAGTCACATTCATTGTATGGAAAAAAGATCGAACGAATGTGAATGGTGACTGAGGCTAACATGTTGTGTTCCACTAAAGAAAGTCATATGACAGAATTGTCAATTTTGGGTGAACTAGCCCTTTAAAAGTCGGTTTTCGGTGTGATTGTACGTCCCGCTATCCTAACTGTTCACAAGCAGCCAACTTTTTCTAGACACGGCGGCAGTTCTGAGGTGAACTGTCCACCGTGTGGTGCTAAAAGACAATTAAATGTTCTCTCAAACAGATGAGGTTTTTTAAGGGGAATGCACTATTATAAACCTCCACTCAGTTACAGAGGAATTAATGGATCAATAATGGCCAAATAATGAGACCATTAGTGTACACTTACAGGAAAAGTACACGGTGCATCTCAGGGGAGAGATGTTTGTTACCCGCTACTGCAGACGATGAGTCCAGACATTACACATGCACAAAAGATAGCCAAGGTTTGAAAAGAACTGATGTCAACAGCTGCCATGAAACGGCATCCATGTAGAACTAGCTACGACACTTTATCGATGCATGAGCATCTTTGCTAGTGAATAAAGAATGAAATAAAAGATACTAAACGGTGTTGAATTTGCATGTATTATTTACTCTATGTGGGATATCAAAACTACTTTGGTATTTTACTACATAGGCCAAGTCACCATGTACATTTCCACCTGCATTCAATGAATATTCCGGGTTCAATACAAGTTAAGGTCAGTCGACAACATTTGAGGCATAATGTTGATTACCACAAAAACTTGTTTTAACTCGTTCCTCCTTGTCGTAAAAAAAAAAAAAAAAAAGACCAAAAATGTGTGTTACGGTGAGACACTTACAATGGAAGCCAATGGGGCCAATTTTTGGAGGGTTTAAAAGGCAGAGAGAGAAGTTTATAATTTTATAAAAGCACTTACAATAATTCTTCTGTTAAAACTCGTGTATTATTTGTGCTGTAAAGTTGTTTAACCCTTTAACCTCTGTAGGTGTTTTTAAAGATTTCCTATTTTTGTGGCGTACCTGAAATTAAAGGCTTATAGAAAACAACCAAAAAACAAGGAGGGTCAAGTATTTGGTATCATTGTAAAGAAAACGTTTCACATGTTTCAATGCTATAGACTATGATACATTCTGGAGACTCTCTTAATCAGAAACGGATAAAAAAATTAAAATAATAATTCTTATGAACTTATTTGACATTATATATCTCTGGGTGTATATCAGGTGGCTCCGAAAGATTTAGTTTTGTTCCCAATCATGTTGACTGTATCTGAGGACAATTTAGTGTTGATACGACAAAGCAATCAAACGTTATAACATTACAAAAATAATTGATCATAGTGTCCAAAAACATCTCCAAACAAATAAAAGATAATAATTGTACATAAGAACTAATTACACATGCAAACACAACAATGACTAAAGGTTTGCATAGCATGCAGACATGATTTTAGTCATGAGATTTCACAGAATGAGTTTCATTCTGTGTCATTTGAGTCATCATTGAGTCTGTGTCGTGTATTTGGCGCCATCTCCTGGTGGTCATATGTAACATTGTGCTTCATGTGGATTATCTAATGATCTATACATCTGATTATCTTGTGTGTGGATATTGTTATGTGATATTTTATGTTCTGTTTATTTTTCGTTATAGTTATAAATGAAAGCACGGCATGTAAGCAACACCAACATAATTGTCTAAGACATATAATTAGCTTTTATAGAAAACAAATAGGCTGGTTGTATTTTACTCTTCAAGAGCTTTCCAACAACATATGACACATGAATATTTGATCAGTTTGATGTTTTTACTGATTGCAATAATATGTACAGTGCAATAAACTGTCTAATACTTCATTTGTGTGCCATAGAATAACTGAAGTCATGCCAAGGATCCCTTATAATGCTGTCTAGGTAGGTAGCTCACTAAGTTTTGGAACAGAGCCAAGGTCAGCGGTCAATGGAGCTGTATATGTCATACTTGGTGTATTTTTAGATGCTTTCCCATGTGCATTTTCAGTGTAGAGATCTGTGATTGGATGATGTCATTATTCCTCAGCCAATCACAGGCTCTATCGCTCCTTTTTAACAAATGAAACGCTTTTGCAAGCGGTTACAACTTTATCAGGCCCTCAATGAAGAATTGAAACCATCCAATCTGACACGTCTCGTCCCGTTTGAAATGTGAAGGCCAACAGCATATCAAAGACTTCCTAACGTGATTAATTAACCGCCACAATCGTCCGTGTCATTTGCGTTCACGTCTCGTCAAGCACATTAAAAAAACAAACAGCATTAATAATCAGTGTGATACTGAGCAGGTTAGTTTCCTCATTGTTGGATTAATTACGGAAATAAATGAGTTCCTTTAAAAAAGAACATTTTATGCATGTTTCCATACATTAGATTGGCTTTGACAGCTCGTTTTGCATAAACGTTGAGGTTATTGATGATCCAGCCGAGTCGTTTAGCGGGATCAAAGCAGAACGAATCTGGTTTTAATGATGGGCACAGGCTGCCCTGACATGATAGAAGCAAACACGTTGCAACTGGCATGCTGACATCTAAAGCAGAACATAACTCAAACTACTTAGTTCTGCATGAATGAGGGTTGACACTCAACGCTGTGGGCCAATCAGGGTACATGGAGTATGATGTAATGGCTTTGGCGGCCATTCAATACTGATTGGCTGTTCTGATAAAGATTACATTAATTCTATGAGCTACAACCCTCTAACCTCTATTACACATTCAGTGTGTCAGTCCTTCTGCAGCATTTGTGCTGCATATTAATGATCCCTCAAATCATGTGTCGTTCAGAAAAGGTGTGCTGTTACTTTAATAAGAGATCACACTTACCATTTTCACCTGGTTCACACATCCTCTATGAGCGAGTTTTCGTTTCGGCACCCATATTAACAGATGGCACCATTTACAGCGAGTCGTGAGTTGACGCGTCCCAGATGCGGCAGAGAGCGGATAGTTTCGGGATTGGGCATATTTTGGAGATTATTGTAAAAACACAAAAGCAAATCAAAACGATTCAAACCGAACCTATAATACACTACAATGTATATGTCTGCATGCAAGTAAACTCAGTAAAATAAATAAAGGTCCCACTAGTAACTACCAGAATACCCTAGCAACCTCCCAGAAAACACTAGCAACCACCTGAAACACCCTAGCAACCACCCAAGAGCCCCTAGTAACCACCATGAACACCCTAGCAACCACCCTGAACACACAAGCAACCACCCTGAACACACAAGCAACCACCCAGAAAACCTTAGTAATCACCCAGAACACCTTAGCAACCACACTGAAAACCCTGGCAACCACCCAGACTACACTGGCAATAACCCAGAGCACCCTAGCAACCACCTGGACACACTAGCAACCACCAGATCACCCCAACGACCATCCAGAACACCTTAGTAACCACCCAGAGCACTCCTAGAAACTGCAGTGAACACCATAGCAACCATCCAGAGTACCCTAGCAACTGCCCAGAGTACCCTAGCAACAACCCAGAACACCCCAAAAATTGCCCTGAACATATTAGCAACCACTTGGAACACCCTAACAACTATACAGAACACCTTGCGAACCACCCGGAACTCCCTAGCAACCACCAGAAATACCAAGCAACCACATGGAACATCCTATCAACCTGGATCGGTATCTGCACCGATACAGAAGCTTTTAGATGGATCGGGTATCGTTCCGATGAGCCTGATCCAAATCCAATACTGTGTGTTAGTCATGTTCGTTACTGTCAAGCTCCAAAAATGACATAAAAGAACCATAAAAACAAAGTAGTTCATATGACTCGTGCATTTTATTCAAAGCCATTTGAAGACGTGCGAAAGCTCTGAGAATCACAAAAGACTGTTTAATAAGCAAATATATAGTATGTACAGTGCCATCGCATTGGAGAATAGTGCTGCTCTGTTCACAGCGGTGAGCAATATGTGAACGCTACTCACGAACATCATCTCAGATGTAGATCCTCAATAGTTTCGGTTTACTTATAATATGCATTTAGGGTGCCGTTCTAAATCGAGGAGCATTTGACCAGAATTTGAATAAGAGGCGAATTAAACGACTGTGAACTAGCCCACAAACACACACATACAGGACGTCCTGGAGACTTCAGAATGACAAAATAAAAGCTTGAGGGGTTAAAAGTTAAAGGTGCATGATTGAGATATATTACTATATATATATAGTAATATAAGTCCAGATACAAGTTAAAACATTTATGGGGAAAAAATAAATAAAATGCTTCTTTTCTACTGAAGATTTGAAGACTGGAATTACTGTTAATGTTGCTGCTGCATTATCCAGTATACTAATTAATAATAAAGTGTTTCTTAATAAGCGATACATTTATATTGAAATAATGTGTAGCTAGAGGTTTGTGTCTTTACATTATTGTGTGGAACTAATTGGTAGTTCTCTTTAATATGTAAAGATATTCTAAACTGATTATGCAAAAAAACAACACCGGTGTCGGATCGGCCGATACTGGGATTTCCGATATCGTAATCGGAAGAGAAAAAGTGGTATCAGTGCATCCCTACTAGCCACCACTCTGAACACCCATAGCAACCACCTGGAACACCCATAGCAACCACCTGGAACACCCATAGCAACCACCTGGAACACCCTAGCAACCACTCTGAACACCTCTAGAAACTACTCTGAACACCCCTAGCAACCACCTGGAACACCTTATCAACCCAGAATACGCTAGCATTGAGGCAGAGAGTTTTGCATGGACTAGTTGTTGATGTTTACTGCGATTTGGTACAGTAAGTGCCGTGAATATAAACTTCAACTATCAGTCTATAAACAGCAAATGAAAATGTATACAGTTTAAACGGTCATCAAATAAACAGAAGTAGTTGGATTCAGTGCTATTAAAGGTTGCTGGGGAAATGTTCGAGGTGAAGGTTTATCTGACAGAAAGAGAAGTTGTTGTGCTGAAGAGGAAGAACTTTATGAAATATCACGTGTGACACAAATATATGAAGAAGTATTTTTACCCTCTCAGAGGAAAAAGTTCTTGCTGTGTGTGCTGGTGTTCATAAATCAAAGTGGGTGTAGAGGTCAAGGCTTTAAAACTGGTTAGTTGGATTATGGGTGAAAATCACGAACTTGTCAAGAACATATCCGAGTCATATTTCAGCCTAAAATCAAAAGTATATACTCAATATATACAAAGAGGTTGAGTTCATTAACATTAGTCAACTACATCAGTAAATATGAACTAACAATGAACAATACTTTTACAGCACTTATTAATATTGCTGTGTTTCTACTTTACTTAATTAACATTAACCAATATTAATAAACGCTGTAAATATATATTATACATTTTTATTACACGATACCTTATGCATTACTTTAAAGAATAAAACCTTGTTGAGAAATGTTACCAAGTAAACAAATAAACAATCTTCTGCATAAAGAAAGTGAAGTCTATTTTAGGTCCATTTCGATTTCTTTGCATTTTTGACAATTGTGCAGATTTTCACACTTAATTGTCATTACTGTAATCTCTCAAAACATTTTCTGAGTTAGTTTATAATTACAATTTAATTCTTAATGGGGATTCTCATTAAAGAAATACAGTACATTTTATTGTACTAAAAATATTTTAACATTTTGTATCTTCTTCTTCGAGTCCGTTGCAATCTCAGATGTCGTTCTGCCAATATCTGGCGCAGATCACAGCTGATGTAGTTGGTTCAGCCAGATCCTGGGCGCTGCACTGAGGGGCGTTTTCACACTCCAGTAGGTGGGACATTGTCTGTACTGCTCCGCAGCTACATGTGTCGTCTGTCTGGTGGTTCCATGTTTTCATAAGTGCTTTGCACCTGCCCTGTTCCACTCGTAATCGGTTGAGGGTCTTCCAGGTTAGCCATGGGAGGTCGTGCCCGCTGGCGAGACATTCAGTCGGGGTGATTCCTCTCTCCATCTAGTCCAGGGCTCGTGTGTTTAGCTGGTTCCATTCATCTTTCCAAATGTTGGTCCTTGCTATTTCTTTGGTTGTCTGGAGAGGTGGGACTGTCAGTAGGAAACTGGCTCTCGATTTCAGACGGGGTGGGGGTGCTATGTGTCCATGCAGGGGGTGTCTGGTGTCAAGCTCCTGTGCTCTCCGCTCGTCTTGAGCGACGATGGATCGTCTGATGTGGGGGGGCAATGCCAGCTATGGCGTAGAGGCACGGGACTGGCGTTGTCTTTATACACCCCATGATATTGCGGCAGGTGTCGTTGAGGGCTGTGTCAATCAGTTTGGTATGGTGGTACCAGTTTTGGTAACATTTTGTATTAATTAAATAGACAAATTAATGCCAAGTGCAGTAAATACTACCATCATGTATAATTACTTAATATAATATATTGGTTAACCTGGACTGACAAAGAACAATACTTTTAGCACTTATTGGTTAACCCTTTAAGCTCTGAAGGTGTTTTTAAAGATTTCATGTTCAGTGGCATGAAAATTAAAGGTTTATAACGCAACAAAAAACAACAAAACAAGGAGGGTCAAGAGTTTGGAATCATTGTAAAAAAAGTTTACAATTTTTTAATGATATATTATGATACATTCTGAGACTCTCGGCCTAAGAAACAGCTAAAAAAAATAAAAATAAATTATTAATAATATATCTGTGTAAATAAGGTCGCTCCGAACACTGCTTTTGTTTTGTTCCCAATCATGTCGACTGTATCTGAGGAAAATTTTGTGTTGATACGCCAAAGCAATCAAAAGTTATAACATTACAAAAATAATTGATCATAGTGTCCAAAAACATCTCCAAACAAATAAAAGATAATAATTGTACATAAGAACTAATTACACATGCAAACACAACAATGACTAAAGGTTTGCATAGCATGCACATATGATTTTAGTCATGAGATTTCACAGAATGAGTTTCATTCTGTGTCATTTGAGTCATCATTGAGTCTGTGTCGTGTATTTGGCGCCATCTCCTGGTGGTCATATGTAACATTGTGCTTCATGTGGATTATCTAATGAACCAATGATGAATCCGATTACCTTTTGTAAGTAATGGTATGCGCCATTTTATGTTCTGTTTATTTTTTGTGAAGTTATAAATTAAAGCTCGGCATTTATGCATTGTGAAAGACATATATTTAGCTGTTACTCGCTATATTTTTGTCTGCGAGTAAAACAAATACTCTGGTTGTATTTTACTATTTGAGAGCTTTCCAACAACATATGACACATGAATATTTGATGAGTTTGATGTTTTTACTGATTACAATAATATGTAAAGTGAATTTCTTTTTAAATAAATTATCAAAACGGACACATCTGATTTGTATGCAAATTTCAAAGTACTTTCCTTGGTCATAATGTCTACATGCACTGGAAAGTTGAGCTTCTGAGCTTTAAAATGACACCTATTCTGTGTTGGTCATATTTTGACATTTGTTTTCATCTGAGCTTAAAGGATGTCAATTTCAACACCTTTCATTTCTTTTTATTAAAAGTTGCATACATTTACATTAGTTAATGTATTATGAACTAACAATTAAACATTTTACTTTCATAAATTAACATTAAGATTAAAAATGCTTTTCAAATATTGTTTATTGTTATTTCATGATACCTAATGCTTTTACTAATGTTAACAAATTAAACCGTATTGTAAAGTGTTAATAAAATATCATTAATTATCATTGCTGTAATGACAACACGATTTTTTATTTTTTTTTGCATTATTGAGAATAGTTGTCATTAAAATACTGTGACAATGCAAATAAAAATGTTATGGTCCTAAAATAGGCTTCCCTTTCTTTAAGCAAAATGTTTGCTTTGATTTCATGGTGCAATATGACCCGGACATGTTCTTGACTGGTTTCTTGAGATAACCCCAGCTAGCATCCTGTCTTTCCAGCGACTGATTGCATGCGGTGTGACTGAAGTCATTAGAGTTGACGTGATGAACTCATGTACCAACGGAAAGAGAAAACAACAGCTTCCTCCAGTCAGTAAAATTATGCAGCGCTCAGCAGAGACTCAGCAAGTTCTCAGGAGAACCGGCACCAAATCACGTGACTGAACTGCACTCAACATTTTAGAAACTGCATCCAACGCAACAACACATCCTTGTGCATCAACAACTCCCATGAAAAACCATGAAATCAAAATGGGAGTGTTTAGCTTTTAGTTCAGACTGGATAGCTTTAAGATCTAAATGCTAAAAAGGGGTGTGGGGGCTTGGGGGATCCCTTTTTCTCCCAATTTGGAATGATCAATTCCCAATGTGCTCCAAGTCCACGTGGTGGTGTAGTGACTCGCCTCAATACGGGTGGCGGAGGACGAATCTCAGTTGCCTCCGCGTCTGAGACCGTCAAGCCGCGCATTTTATCACATGGCTTGTTGTGCGCGTTACCACGGAGACGTAGCTCGTGTTGAGGCTTCACGCTATTCTCCGCGGCATCCACGCTCAACTCACCACACGCCCCACCGAGAGCGAGAACCACATTATAGCGACCACGAGGAGGTTACCCCATGTGACTCTACCCTCCCTAGCAACCGGGGCAATTTGGTTTCTTAGGAGACCTGGCTGGAGTCACTCAGCACGCCCTGGGATTCAAACTAGCAAACTCGCGACTCCAGGGGTGGTAGCCAGCGCCTTTTACCACTGAGCTACCCAGGCCCAAAAAGTTCACTTTTAGCAGATATGTGCTTTCAAAATGTACAGTTTTTCTCACTTATAGGAAAACAGACCGAAAATATTGATGACATCATCTTGCACTGACAGACGGGTCCAATTTTTGTCCAATACAAGGCTTGAGAATGACAATGTCCCTGCCCCTAATACCACCTACCTCTGACTAGCAATAGCAAGTAGCAAATCATATTCATGGCTTTGTTCAAAAACTTGGGTATTGACTAAAAGAAAAGAGAAGTACTCTTCCATGCATTCCACCCCAACTTTTTAATAGAAAATGTGTGAAAACAGGAAACAAAACTGCGCTCATCAAATTATTTCATGGGGTCTGTTACTCAAAGAGCTAGATGAGTGAGCAAGGCGTCCTGTGAGTGTTTTTGGCTGCTTTATTTTGACGAGATCTCATAAAAGTTGAGGTCATTGGACAGAAATACGAGGAATGCGCCCAAACCAGACTTCTGAACTCTACGCCGACGGTTTATTGTCTTGTAAACAACACGCCGCAGACTGAGACATTAAAACACAACAACACATGATGTTGTCTGCTACAAACGCTTGATGAATGAGATTAGCCTATGTACAGTACCAGAAAAAGGACTCAAGATTATGTTTGGTTAAATATAATCAATAAATCAACTGTGAGTGTGTTAAATCCTTCAGTATGCCTATGAACTTGACTATGATGCTTTGCCATCTTTAGAGAATGTGCATGAAACAGACTTCACATCCTTAAGAGTTTCACTTCAGCATGCAGTCCTAATGTATTTAAAAAGATTGCAAAGATTCAACGCATAAAATTAAGTGATGATGTAATGTGACTGCGTCATTACACTAGTTTCACAATATGTCCATAAATATGTCAGCATTAACGGTTGACTGAGTAATTTATTCCTGTTTTAAATAAAGTTTTACTTCTAAAGAATTTAATAGTAATTCTGAAACATATGTATAAATTCATGAGCACTCACATTAACATGAAGACTCCAGTCAGATCAGTTACCTTATTAAAGCAGTTTTAAAACTGGGGTGCCTCATGGGGGCTGCCATGTTTGAATCAAATGACCAGCCGAATACTATTAGTTTCATCTCAGTAACCGTCCTGTTATTTGACAAATAGTTCATTTTACAATGGCATTGGTAACTTAAAAAAAATGATTGCATTTCAAATAAAAACAAATATTGCATACAGTTGAAGTCAGAAGTTGACATACACTTTGGTTGAAGTCATTAAAGCTCATATTTTAACCACTCCACAGATTTCATATTAGCAAACTATAGATTCGGCGAGTGGTTTAGGACATCTAATTTGTGCATGACATGAGTAATTTTTCCAACAATTGTTTACAGACCGATTGTTTCACTTTCAATTGACTATAACACAATTCCAGTGGGGCAGAAGTTTACATACAGTAAGTTAACTGTGCCTTTAAGCAGCCTGGAAAATTCCAGAAAATGATGTCAGTCCAATTAGCATCTTATAGGAGGTGTGCTGAATTGGAGGTGTACCTGTGGATGTATTTTAAGGCCTACCTTCAAACTCAGTGCCTCTTTGCTTGACATCATGGGAAAATCAAAAGAAATCATCCAAGACCTCAGAAACAAAATTGTGGTCTGGTTCATCCTTGGGAGCAATTTCCAAACACCTGAAGGTGCCACGTTCATCTGTACAAACAATAGTACACAAGTATAAACACCATGTGACCACACAGTCATCACACCGCTCAGGAAGGAGACGCATTCTGTCTCCTAGAGATGAACGTAGTTTGTGTGAAAAGTGCAAATCAATTCCAGAACAACAGCAAAGGAGCTTGTGAAGATGCTGGAGGGAACGGGTAGACGAGTATCTAGATCCACAGCAAAACGAGTCCTATATGGACATCACCTGAAAGGCTCAGCAAGGAAGAAGTCGCTGCTCCAAAACCACCATATAAAAGACAGACTACAGTTTGCAAGTGCACATGGGGACAAAGATCTGACTTTTGGAGAAATGTCCTCTCATCTGATGAAACAAAAATTGAACTGTTTGGCCGTAATGACCATCGTTATGTTGGGAGGGAATAAGGGTGAGGCTTGCAAGCTGAAGAACACCATCCCAACCGCAGCATCATGTTTTGGGAGGTGCTTTGCTGCAGAAGGGACTGGTGCACTTCACAAAATAGATGACATCATGAGGAAGGAACATTATGTGGATATATTGAAGCAACATCTCAAGACATCAGACAGGAAGTTGAAGCTCGGTCGCAAATGGGTCTTCCAAATGGACAATGACCCCCAAGCACACCTCCAAAGTTGTGGCACAATGGCTTAAGGACAACAAAGTCAAGGTATTGGAGTGCATCACAAAGCTCTGACCTCAATCTGATAGAACATTTGTGGGTCAGTTACACCAGGTCTGTCTGGAGGAATGGGACAAAATTCCAGCAACTTATTGTGAGAAGCTTGTGGAAGGACACCTAAAACATTTGACCCAAGTTAAACTATTTCAATGTCAATGCTGCCAAATACTAACAAAGTAATATTCCAGTTATTCTGACTTATTCTGCCAATGATGCAGTTTGCGATAAATACCTGTATTTGATTTCATCCCTGCTGTCCTCAGTCTGAGCTCTAGTGTCGTATTTCAGAGCCTCAAACTAGAGATGGGTGTTTGAAACACCTCACTCATCACATCTGCAGACCGTTCCATTGTCTCAAAACAGACTGGGTCAAATACAGTTCTGCGACACTTCCAACCTCTCCATGGACTGTTCTGGAGTCAGAATTCCTCATATCCACATTGTAACTGAGTCACATCGGCTTCAAAATCAGACTGGTCTAGGACCAGTGCATTGACATGTCGGTTTGATGGATATAACTGCAGGTTTATAAAGAGAAGAAGCCACATCTCTTTAAACCGAGACAAGTACTGTGCTTGTGGTCGTCTGTGAAGATTGTTTCTTGATTGTGAATCAAAAGCTCTTGTCTCCAGTGCGATCAAAACAATTATTTATTTCAAAAGAGATAAGTGCAGAAGAGCCTCTACAACTTGCATAAAAACACAAAATCTTCAGATGTTAGCATTGGTTTGTTAGTTAAGAACAACTCGCTTTTAGCGCCACTCAGTGGCCATTTCATACACTAAATAATGTTTCGCAAATAAGTCACGTAATTGTCATGACATCATCACTGGCTTGGCTCCCTCTTTGTCTTTGGCATATTTTCATCGCCCATTTTATCGTCCGCCTAGTTCGACAGCACAACTCTCCTCAACAAGTCACATGATTTGAGGTGTCTGTAGCACAAACGCTCCAGGACGACTTACACAGTGAGCGTTTAATTCTTCGTATTAGAGGTTTGTTTTAATATGATTTAATCTGCCTTGGTGAACACCACTAATAATTAGAGGTAGACCGACATATTGGTTTTACAGATTAATCGTTGCTGATAGTTACTTTTTAGAACTATCAGTTATTGTCAAAAATCTATGACGATAGCTTTTATTCCTCCGTGTTTCAATGATAATTACGTTTTTTTAAATTGAAGCGAGGGCATGCAAAGTCAAATGTGACTACAGTATATGGAAACGTTCCTCGTCAGCACATCGTGTCTCCAACTTCATATACTGTCATAATAATTAGAGGTAGACCAATACATCAGTTTTACCAATTAATTGGTGCTGATAATTGCTTTTTGGAACTATTGGTTATCGTCAAAAACTATGTTGATAGACGGCGATAGTTTTTTCATCACTTCTCCATTTCAATATAAGAGTCCCCAATGTGTTTCGGACTCGTTTATACTTAAAAGTCCCACGTTATGCACCAAATCTTACTTTTACTATTGGGTTACAATTGGGATTTTGGTTTAACAAAAACTGCATCTGGGATTTGAGTCAGTTTGGACTCTCTCTTCGCCTGCCATGGTAAATAAAGAACAATAATACAGTCACAATATACAATAATTGACATTCTATAAATAGTTTTAAAAACTATCACTAAATCAGCTGTGGAGCAGAGGGGGGGCAGGGCCGGAATATCGCGTGCCCCGGTCCCCAATCGGCCGCGGCTGCTCCGTTGGGGTGGACGGTAGTGCCGAGAACTCTACTACGGCGTATCCCTCCTCCTTCCCGGGTTTCGGCACCAATGCAATGCAGTTAAAGCATGGGTAAGGAGGAGGCGAGAACCGGCTTGTCAACATAAATAATATTTAATGAAAACTTAAACCAAAAGCACAAACATAAACACACACATGAGGGACATGCCCGTAATTCTCTCTCTCTCAAACCGTCGTCACCGGCCGCCTTTATCCCTTGCGCGCCTCATCAGGCCGATTGGGGACCGGGGCGGAATATCGGAATATCGCACGATATTCCGCCCCGGCCCCGGCCCCGCCCCCCTCCACTCCACATCGACCTTTCCCCATAACCTTAGTAATGGTATCGATAAAATCGGTCAACCTCTAATAATAATAATAATAATATATAGGCTATAAAAATTGTAATTTGGTAAATACGCAAAATTGATGCTTGCATTAGCTAACACCACTAATAATTAGAGGTAGGACGATATATCGGTTTTACCAATTAATCAGTGCCGATAGTTACTTTTTAGAACTATCGGTTATCGCCAAAATTCGATGTTGAAAGTTGCAGATTCCTCTGTGTTTCTTCGATAATTTAGTTTTTTTCAATTAAAGCGAGGGCATGCATAGAAAAATGGGACTATATGGAAACATCCCTCATCAGCACATCATGTCTCCAACTTCATATATTTTCATAATAATAATATATAGGCTATAAAAAGCTTAATTTGGTACATATTAAATATAGAGCACTGCAACAGAGCCAAGTCTCTATCATTTCATAATAAGAGTCCCCGGTGTGTTTCAGTCTTGTTTAGTGTTAAAAGTCCCACGTTATGCACCCAATCTTACTTTTACTATTGGGTTACATTTGGGATTTTGGTGAAACAAAAAACTGCATCTGGGAATTTAGTCTCTTTGCCTGCCATGGTAAAAAAAAAGAGAATATTTTCTTTTTTTTGAAAGTCTATAAATCGTTGTTAAAAACTATAGTCTGATTTATCAGCCTTTCCCACCACTTTGGTTATCGGTATCGGCAAGAAGCACTATCAGTCGATCTCTAATATACAAGCAGCATTACTTCATAGCTCAGATCCCTTCGATGAGAAATGTTTGAATAAATATTGAGATCTCTGATTTGTGATGGCAGACTCTACAGAACATGGGCTGATAATGAATATTACTGCTAAACCATGACAAACTGCACAAATTAAACTAAGACTCATTTAATGTTATTATCTGAGGCTAAAATAATTTTCCTCCAACTCTAATTGGCTTTATTGGATTAAGTGTAACTGGTCTTGCGAGTTTAGATGAGTGTGTGTTTAATTGTATTTGGGTCAGCGTTCGTGTGATGTGCCGTTGAAGCGTTTGTCCTCGTGCTAAACTCCACATTATGCTTGACTGATGTTGTGTTTGTCGGATTGACAGTTGAAGTAGATTACCACAGTGTTAGCAAGATAAACACGCCGGCCTTTAAACAGCTTGCGGAGTGTTTGTTAGACAAATATGGGGTTTCTAAATTAGCCGTGTGTCATTAGGGTTTCAGAAAAAAACACTAATTTTCTCTCCCTCTTTTCGGTGTCGTTTGATTCATATTATAGAGATTGAATCGCTGCAATAGAGCGCAACAGTGACCAACCACTTTTTCAGCCGTTTTGGTTCCAGAAGTATTTTTCTCATATATTTTTTTCCATAGGGATTACATAAGATCCTTCATTAAACAAGCCATAAACCAAACCAACCAGTTCCAATGTGAATCACAACATTACAAATTTGATTTGTAGACGTCTAGTAGTCGAAAATCAGACAAAAAGATACAAGACTGTGTACTTAACATCTTAAATGAGGGACTGCACTACAATCGCATGAAGCATTGTGAATGACGTTATCGAGTTAAGAACAATGGAAACATTTTCAACTATTGATTTTTAAACTTGCTGATTACAATTACAGTTGAAAGAAAAAGTATGTGAACCCTTTGGAATTAGCTAGTTTTCTGCATTAATTGCACTAATCACAAGAAGCATCTATTGACATGGACCATGCCTCGCTATAAAGAGATCTTACAAGACCTACGAGCAAGAATGGTTGCTTTGCATAAAGCTGGAAAGGGTTACAAAGTTATCCCGAAGAGTTTAGATATTCATCTGTGCACAGTGAGACAAACTGTTTATAAATGGAGATGATTTAGTACTATAGGTACTCTCTCTAGAAGTGGCCGTTAGATATTCATCTGTCCACAGTGAGACAAACTGTCTATAAATGGAGGTGATTTAGTACTATAGGTACTCTCACTAGAAGTGGCCGTTAGATATTCATCTGTCCACAGTTAGACAAACTGTCTATAAATGGAGATGATTTAGTACTATAGGTACTCTCTCTAGAAGTGGCCGTTAGATATTCATCTGTCCACAGTTAGACAAACTGTCTATAAATGGAGATGATTTAGTACTATAGGTACTCTCTCTAGAAGTGGCCGTTAGATATTCATCTGCCCACAGTTAGACAAACTGTCTATAAATGGAGATGATTTAGTACTATAGGTACTCTCCCTAGAAGTGGCCGTCCAGCCAAGATGACTCAAAGGACACACCGCAGAATGCTCAATGAGGTAAAGAAGAACTCTAGAGTGACAGCAAAGGGGACAGTAGGGACAGTAAAAAGGGCACCACATACAACATGAAAACATCATCCCAACGGTGAAGTACGGTGGAGGGAGCATCATGATTTGGGGCTGCTTTGCTGCTTCAAGGCCTGGACCGTTGGCCATCACAGAAGGAAAAATGAATTCCCAAGTTTATCAAGATATCCTACAGGATAATGTCAGGGTTGATGTGTGCCAGCTGAAGCTCAGTAGAAGTTGGGTGATGCAGCAGGACAATGACCCTAAACATCAAAGTAAATCCACTACAGAAGGGCTCCAAAAAAAGATAATCCACTTTTGGAGTGTCCCAGTCAGAGTCCAGACCTGAACCCAATAGAGATGCTGTGGAATGACCTCAAGAGAGACGTTCACACCAGACATCCTAAGAATATGGCTGTGCTGAAGCAGTTCTGTGAGGAAGAATGATCCAACATTCCTTCTGAAAGTTGTGCAGGTCTGATCCGCATCTACCGGAAAGGCTTGATTGAGGGTATTGCTGCCAAAGGAGGATCGACCAGTTCTTAAAACCAAGGGTTCACTTACTTTTTCCACAGCATTGTGAATGTTTAATGGGATGAGTTCAATAAAAACATGACAGATTATAATTGTTTGTATGTTGTTAGCTTAAGCACATTTGAGACTTTGATGAAGATGAGATCACATTTTATAACCAATTAATGCAGAAAACCAGCTAATTACAAAGGGTTCACATACTTTCTATTGCCACTGTATATAAACAATCTATTTTAAGTTTACTGCAAAATATTCAGATATATTCAAATATGTAAGTAGTCAGAGAGTGTAATGAGACCGACTCGACTGCATCATTCACAGAGTGTTAAGGGAGTGGGCGGAGCTACAGAGCTCTTTTGGCGCACTTTGTCTCCTGCGATCCTCTGATTGGAGGATTTCTCTTCAGGATCATAGGTGGTGTAGTTCTTCACCAGTAACTATGCTATTTAACATGCATCTTTAACAATGAAGTTCAAATACCATAAACTGATATCTTCAACAGAAGTCTATCCCATCGATTAACAACCACAGACCTTACGATAGATCAGTCTTTAAAGATTTATAAGTTATTGTTAATAACCATTCGCCTATGGAGAGAATTAATGACATTTACTTCTGGAGGGTTGCATGCCACTCACGTGTTTTTGTGAAGTCTAAGGGCGCATGTTTTTTCTTTTATAGCAGGTGTTTTCACCCCCACAGACCACATCACAAGTCACATGTAAATTAGGTCACTGAGGTAACAAAAAAGCCACATACGGTTTTTAATGTCTCTCTAAAACCGAAAGCATACATCTGACTAGCACATTTCTCTGTCTGTGATGTTCCGTTCAAAGACGAGACCACAAATGTGACACACGACAATATTCTCAAACAGCTCCTCATTAATGTTTTCTCACTCTCTCTCTCAGCTGTGAGACAGATGTACCTGGTGTTCAATACTGTACAGTTTTTACTTGTGCACCTGGCCACCTTTGGTGTGCTTTGTGTGTATGTTTATAGTAGCAGAGACCAAATAATAATACAGAGACCAAAATGATAAAGCCCAAAACTGACTACTTGTATTAATGTCAAATTAAATAAATGCATTTACTACATTAAAAAACACTTAAATATTCTCATGCATTTGTTTAATAACGTTTAATAATGTCATGCATTTGTTTAATAACATTTAATAATCTCATGCATTTGTTTAATAATCTCATGCATTTGTTTAATAACGTTTAATAATATCATGCATTTGTTTAATAACGTTTAATAATCGCATGCATTTGTTTAATAATGTCATGCATTTGTTTAATAACGTTTAATAATCTCATGCATTTGTGTAATAACATTTAATAATCTCATGCATTTGTTTAATAACGTTTAATAATGTCATGCATTTGTTTAATAACATTTAATAATCTCATGCATTTGTTTAATAACGTTTAATAATGTCATGCATTTGTTTAATAACATTTAATAATCTCATGCATTTGTTTAATAACATTTAATAATCTCATGCATTTGTTTAATAATGTCATGCATTTGTTTAATAACATTTAATAATCTCATGCATTTGTTTAATAACGTTTAATAATCTCATGCATTTGTTTAATAACATTTAATAATCGCATGCATTTGTTTAATAATGTCACGCATTTGTTTAATAACGTTTAATAATGTCATGCATTTGATTAATAACATTTAATAATCTCATGCATTTGTTTAATAACGTTTAATAATCTCATGCATTTGTTTAATAACGTTTAATAATGTCATGCATTTGTATAATAACGTTTAATAATCTCATGCATTTGTTTAATAACATTTAATAATGTCACGCATTTGTTTAATAACGTTTAATAATGTCATGCATTTGTTTAATAACGTTTAATAATGTCACGCATTTGTTTAATAACGTTTAATAATGTCATGCATTTGTTTAATAACGTTTAATAATGTCATGCATTTGTTTAATAATGTCACGCATTTGTTTAATAACGTTTAATAATCTCATGCATTTGTTTAATAACGTTTAATAATGTCATGCATTTGTTTAATAACGTTTAATAATCTCATGCATTTGTTTAATAACATTTAATAATGTCACGCATTTGTTTAATAACGTTTAATAATGTCATGCATTTGTTTAATAACGTTTAATAATCGCATGCATTTGTTTAATAATGTCATGCATTTGTTTAATAACGTTTAATAATCTCATGCATTTGTTTAATAACATTTAATAATCTCATGCATTTGTTTAATAACGTTTAATAATGTCATGCATTTGTTTAATAACGTTTAATAATCTCATGCATTTGTTTAATAACGTTTAATAATGTCATGCATTTGTTTAATAACATTTAATAATGTCACGCATTTGTTTAATAACGTTTAATAATCTCATGCATTTGTTTAATAACGTTTAATAATGTCATGCATTTGTATAATAACGTTTAATAATCTCATGCATTTGTTTAATAACATTTAATAATGTCACGCATTTGTTTAATAACGTTTAATAATGTCATGCATTTGTTTAATAACGTTTAATAATCGCATGCATTTGTTTAATAATGTCATGCATTTGTTTAATAACGTTTAATAATCTCATGCATTTGTTTAATAACATTTAATAATCTCATGCATTTGTTTAATAACGTTTAATAATGTCATGCATTTGTTTAATAACATTTAATAATCTCATGCATTTGTTAAATAACGTTTAATAATGTCATGCATTTGTTTAATAATCTACGTGTGGTGAGTTGTGCGCGGATGCCGCAGATAATAGCATGAAGCCTCCACACGTGCTACATCTCCACAGTAACACGCTCAAGTCACATGAATGCGCGGATTGACGGTCTCAGACGCGGAGGCAACTGAGAGTCACTACGCCACCACGAGGACTTTGAGCGCTTTGGGAATTGGCCGTTCCTAATTCGGGAGAAAAGAAAGAAAACAAATTAATTCAATATTACAGCTACATCGGAAATGATGGCCAATGAAAAAAGTGTGAAAATAGGATTTAATTGTGTGTATTTAGGATACATCAAATGTTAATCCAGAATTTGAGATGTGCTGGAAATGAGATTTTCATGACTTGAATGACAGAAATCTCCTGTGATGCATGAACACACACTGATGGACATTATTAGTAGAGTAATTAAATCAACTAATGAGACTAAAAGTTATGTTATACAGCATCCACGGCACAGTATGCTAGTATGCAGTATGCTAGTATGCCATTCTTCGTGTAGAATGTTCTGGAGCGCTCCAGGCATGTGCCACATTTTCTACAGTGACATCATATGATACAAATCTCCGGCTCAAGGACCGCGTGAGCTCTCTGTCAGTGTGCGTTCCAGAGAAACTCATTCCCTCACCACCACACCGACATGAACTCCCTTTACACTCGAGCTGTTCCAGCATCACAGAAACACAGTCACTCAGTCGTACGGCGCTCATAAGAGATTTAAACACACACACAAGCCCAGTTTGTTTGAAACACTAAAAGAAAAAGCTCCTAAATGAAAATGATGTGGAGAAAACGGGTCAGATGTTTTCACGTGGATCAGTTCAGTGGATTTCTCTTTGTCGGGTCAATTGAATCGAGATCTGTGGATTTTGATTGACAGTTGATTATAGCTCACGAGAGCAGAACACAAAATTACAGTCGGAGCGTTTTGGCGTAAGTGGATTTTCGGTCGGGATGATGTTAGGATTGTGTGTGTGTGTAAGCTCAGTGTTTTTAGAATATTTTAGATTAATGTGGAATTTGGTTTTAGGGGATTTGCATCTGTGTGACCTTGTAACTGCCCATGGACTGTTTGTAGAGGAAGTATCCTCAGATTTCTGCAGTCTTGGGTTGTGTTCAGTTGCTTCCTGTTTTTATTAATCAGAAAATGCAGAGCTTGTTTTTCTACATGTGCTGAGATATGTAGTTCACTGTAAAATCTAAAATTCTGTCATCATTTACTCACCTTCATGTCGCTCCAAACCCGTATAAATTTATTTTTGTGTGTTTCTTTAAAACAGAGATATTTGACAGAAAATTCAAGTTTGGAACAACATGAGGGTGAGTAAATTAGTGCTGCAACAAGCGATTATTTTTATGATTGATTAACCCATTTTTTCCTTAATAAATATCTCTTTTCATTTCTGCTCTTTATAGACATTAATGAATTGTTACAGATGGTTATTGATCAAAAACAACAAAACTTTAAACATTTACTTGTAATCGCACAGCACGGAAACTCTCATTAATACGTGCTCAACCGAAACACTCGCCGCTATTCTTAAAGAGACAGCACCGTTTGAGCATGTGTTCAAATCAATGCAAATAGAAAACTAAAAGAATTGCATGTAAATAATAATATGTAATATAATGTAAAAATATAACATAATATATACTATGTATATATTTAGTAGATATGTAGAGTGGTGGAGGCGGGGCCAGGCTGGAACTACACTGTCGTCCACCCTGGGGAACGGCCGCCGTCCGCGGGGCGAGTGGGAACTGGACTCCCCGACCACCTGGTGCGATGGAGCCGCTGCCAGGGTGGAGGAGTGCCCTGCCGTCCCCCAGAAACATGGAGGGGTCGAGAGAAGACCACCGTCTGTGAGGTGAGGCTGGAAGCGACTACCCGACCACCTGCGGTTGGGCCGCTGCCAGGGGCGTAGGAGTGTCCCCACAGGTCGCCAGGAACGTGGAAGGGCGTTCTGTCCGCTAGGGGTCGGAGGTGTGCGAGTTTCTCTTTTTCCGGCCTTTCCCCTCAACTATTTGATTTCATTTTCCCCCCTCCTGTCTCCTCCCAGGTCGAGGAAGGCGGGGATGACCAGCCGGCAGACGAGGCGCAAAGGCGTTTTCCTGAATCTGACACAGAACTCTATAAAAGATTTAATTGCGACAGGTTTATGTGTAGTTTAGATTGAGAGTTATAATAAAATATTATTCTCTTAATATTAAAACCAATGCATTTATGAGAGGCCCTTACAAACACATTTTAAGGTCAGTGTGTGTGTGTGTGTGAGATCCTGAGTGGCGGCCCATCTTACCCCTTGGGCAAATCCTCACTGAATGCAGATGTTTGTGCTAATGATGTGTGCTAGTTCATCGTTTCCAGTTAAATGGATTGTGTGTAATTCACATGATGACCCTTCACCTTCTTATCCCGCAAGATTAAAATGATTTTCATATTGGAATATGTCATCTGTCTGAGATTGCACAGATGAGGGCAAAACAAAATCTGTTTCCTCGTGTCGTTCGTTAACCGTTCATCCGCGTCACGCTGCACAATCGGTCTTTACCTTCTTTTCTAGACTTGCGGCATCAAGGGACTCTTAAATATAGCTCGCACTGAACGTTTACTCCGTGAACGAGCCAAACCAACCTCATCTTTGCCACGGACATTCTTCAGTGTTGCTAAACCTCACAGAACAATGTCTCTCTTCACTAGTGTGTGTGCATCTATATATCTGCCGGGGATTATGGGGATCTTGATAGGTGTCATGTGGGTGTTATTCTTAGGATCAGGGTTCCTAAAGTTCGATGTTTCTGTACAATGAACAGTATTGTGATTTTCTTGTTTTTTTAAATAGATTCACTGAGCTAGATTAGCATGTTGTTGTCTGAAGGGAGAAGAACACAGACAAGGTTGATTGTTTTAATGCACTCCATTGTTGTCCTGCAGAAGAGGTGACCGATAACAGGTGCTGGAAAGGCCGATAACCGATTAATCGGCCGATAGTTTTTAAAATCGATTCACGTTACACCACAAGCCAACATGAATAAAATCCCAGATGCAGCTTAATTTTATTTATTTTTTCAAGCAAAATCCCAATAATTATACTTTTAATAATAAACAAGCCTGAAACACACCGGGGACTCTTATTTTGAAATGACGTAGAATTGGCTCTGTTGCAATGCTCTATATTTAATATGTACCAAATTAAGCTTTTTATGGCCTATACATTATTATTATTATTATTATTATTATTATTCAAGGTCAACTGATGTATTTTTGCCAAAACCGATAACTAACATGGTGCGAAAGTCCGATAACTCGGCTGATAGTTTTTAAAAACGCTTAATATAAAACCTCTTTTTTACCATGGCAGTCAAAGAGTGAGTCCAAACTGACTAAAATCCCAGATGCAGTTTTTTTGTTCATCCATAATTTTAAGGGTGCGTTCACACTTGGCACTTTTGCTTCGATTAAAACGAACTCTGGTGCGATTGCTCTGTTAGTGCGGTTCATTTGAACAAGTGTGAACACTGCCATCTGAACCTTGCTGCGCACCAAACAAGTGGGTCTCAGTCCTATTCCAAACCAACTCTTGTGCGGTTCAACTAAAATATGAACGCAACATGGACCAAAGACACCTAAACAGAGCAATAACAGGAAGTAATTTACCTTTAATACTGACCTCATTCTTCTCATCGTAGGAGCTATATTGGCCATTATGGTGCGTTCACATACAACACGAAGGAAATGTTCGCCTCGCATTGCTCGTGCGAGTTTGACCGCTGGATTATAAATTTGTGTTTAAACACGTTCGCACTAGTAACGCGAACCCGCGAGTATTCCCCCTTCTCTTCCGGAAAAGGACAGGAGGCGGGGCTTCTACGACTTGGTTCATAGTAAAGTTCAACCAAAAGCATATTTGCAGAACTTGCCAGGTAGTTCAACTTCCTCGCTCACTTTCCTCCAAGCGAGGTCATTTTTGTCCGGTCTCTGTACATGTATGACGTTGTGTCGTACAATTCCGGGTGTCCACACACACCGCTACAGCAATTCTTTCATCCATTTTTCCAGATTTCTTCTGCTACTACGTCAGTACGTCAGTGACATCCGTACAATCTCAATGCTGATAGGCTTTCGCGACAACGCGTCCTGCAGATTTTCCACGATTTAAGTGATTTTGCTTGTTCGAGTCGTGCCATTCGCGAAACTCGGTGTGAATTTGCATCTATTCGCATCTTTGCATTTACTTTGGATGTAATCATGCCATGTGAAATGCTCATTTGCGTTGTATGTGAACACAACATTACAGTTCATCGGAAAAGCCGTCTACTTGAAGCATATCTTCGTTTGTGTGTGCAACGGAGGAATTCCTGGCGCTGTTTTGACTACACACTTTCGTCCAGCAGCCAGCATTGTTTTGGATGTTCGGTAAGTTCTGTCACAAAATATACATCATAAAAGCCGTCCAATCAGGTTGTGACCGTATCTTTAGGTTCGGTGTTAAAAATGCCAGTGAGAACGCCAAGCAAACCAGAACTAAATTTTTATTAAAATTTATAATTTTATTTTTTGGACTCTACCAAGAGAACCGACCTACAAGTGTGAACACACCCCAAGTATAAACAAACGCGAAACACACTGGGGACTCTGAAATGATGAAAAAACTATTAGCAATTATCGGCACAGATTTTTGCCGATAAACAAGTTCTAAAAAGTAACTATCGGCACAGATTAATCGGTAAAACCGATATTGGTCTACCTCTAATTATTAGTGGTGTTAGCTAATGCGAGCATCAAACACGGAGGAATAATAAAAAAAATACAAAATATCGGCACAGATTTTTGCTGATAAACAAGTTCTAAAAAGTAACTATCGGCACCGATTAATCAGTAAAACTGATATACCGTAAGGATACACCAGTGTCGACATATTTGTTGACTATAAAGTGAGCGTGTGTGTCAACCAACTACAAGGCCAGCGCCTCAATTAGAAACTCTATTAATCCAGAATCCAGAAAACTGAATGTCCCCCATGTAGCAATTCAGGAAATTGTTTTGATTATGAGTCAGTCACGGTGAGCCCATGTAGCTGGGAAAAGAACATGGTAAATTGAGTCATATTGAAAATAAGCATTTGTGAACTGTCATAGATGTATATTATAAAACATGCAAAGGCACACACAAAACCGGTTCTACTAGTACCCTGACACTGGCTACGAGCTAATATGATGCTTTGCATTTCCTGTGAAATTCAACGGAATAAAAGCCCTTACAACCAGCAGCCTATTCATAGCCTGTCATTATGAAATACAATAATCCATATCAGCTTTAACGGATTTAAACTATGGAGGGCTCACAGCTTGTCACCCCCATTGCTTTGGCTTTTAAAGATGTTTAACTCAATAAAAATGAATTATCTGTGTTTACCGAGCCAGGACAATATCAGCATTATGCGTGCAATGACGGCAAATGATCAAGATGAAGTCTAGATAGTCTAAATGATACAACACCCTTACATGTCAACATTAGAATATTGAAAACAAAGGAACAATCATTTCTAAGAGAGTAAAATCTACTAAGACACCTAGATAGTATTATGAGCAACATATGCCTCCAATATTCAACAATGCAGTCTTAGTAGGCAGCTCACTAGGATGATACTACTGGATGAGGACAAGAAATGCGATCTATGCAGCTAAATACATTTTGATATTATGATGCCCAAAAATGATGTCTAGGTAGGCAGCTCACTACATTTTGAGGCAACTCTGTGGGGCACAAAATGGCTATCTTGGTAGGCAGCTCAATGCATTTTATATTATGGTGCCACAAAATGCTGTCTTAGTAGTTTACTAGTTTTTCAGACTATAATATGTTGCCCAAAAATGCTAAGTAGGGAGCTTGCCATATGCAGCACACTATGTTAAGAGACTACAGTGCCCACGAATGCAGTCCATGTAGACAGTTCAATATATTTTTATGTTATAATTCCAAAAATGTAGTCTAGGTAGACAGCTCACTAGGTTTTGAGACTACTCTATATGAACCAAAATGGCTATCTTGGTAGGCAGCTCAATGTATTTTCATATTATGGTGCCAGAAACAAATGCAGTCTAGGTGGGTTTTGAGATGGCAGTATAAATCCCTCAAAAATATACTTGATACTACAAAGACCAACATTTCTGTCTAGGTAGACAGTTCAATATGTTTTGAGACCATGTTGCCCACAAATGCCATCTAGGTAGACAGCTCACTAGGTTTTGAGACAACTCTGTGGGGCCCAAAATGGCTATCTTTGTAGGCAGCTCAATGCATTTTGATATTATCATGCCCAAAAATGCTGTCTAGGTAGGCAATTGACCAGGTTTTGAGCCTATGGTACCCACAAATGCTGTCCTGGCAGACATCTCAATGTATTTTGATATTAAGATGCCCAAAAAATGCATTCTAGATAGGCTTTTGATTTTCTGATTCCACAAAATTGCTAGTTGTGCAGCTCACTAGGTCTTGAAACTATAAAGCCTAAGATTTCTGTCTAGGTAGACAGCAGAGTATATTTTGATATTAAAATGCCAAAATGCAGTCCAAGTAGGCAGATTAATAGGTTTTGAGACTACTGTGTGAGTCTCAAAAAAGCTACCTAGGTAGACAGCTTGATAGATTTTGATATTATGATGCATAAAAATGCAGTCTAGGTAGGCAGCTCACTAGGTTCTGAAACTATAAAGCCCAAGATTTCGATCTTGGCTAAGCTTGGTAGGCAGCTCACTAGGTTTTAAGGCTATTGGATGAGGCCCAAAAATGCAGTCTTGGTAGGCAGCA
This sequence comes from Xyrauchen texanus, assembly GCF_025860055.1. Taxonomy (NCBI): domain Eukaryota; kingdom Metazoa; phylum Chordata; class Actinopteri; order Cypriniformes; family Catostomidae; genus Xyrauchen; species Xyrauchen texanus. The sequence goes on along the minus strand of NC_068321.1, from coordinate 27,088,096 downwards.
CACTAGGTTTTAAGGGTACTGGATGAAGCCCAAAAATGCAATCTAGGTAGGCAGCTCACTAGGTTTTAAGGGTACTGGATGAAGCCCAAAAATGCAATCTTGGTAGGCAGCTCACTAGGTTTTAAGGCTACTGGATGAGGTCCTAAATTGCAATCTAGGTAGGCAGCTCACTAGGTTTTAAGGGTATTGGGTGAGGCCCAAAAATGCAATCTTGGTAGGCAGCTCACTAGGTTTTAAGGGTACTGGAGGAAGCCCAAAAATGCAATCTAGGTAGGCAGCTCACTAGGTTTTAAGGGTACTGGATGAAGCCCAAAAATGCAATCTTGGTAGGCAGCTCACTAGGTTTTAAGGCAACTGGATGAGGCCCAAAAATGCAATCTTGGTAGGCAGCTCACTAGGTTTTAAGGGTACTGGATGAAGCCCAAAAATGCAATCTAGGTAGGCAGCTCACTAGGTTTTAAGGCTACTGGATGAGGCCCAAAAATGCAATCTTGGTAGGCAGCTCACTAGGTTTTAAGGCTACTGGATGAGGTCCTAAATTGCAATCTTGGTAGGCAGCTCACTAGGTTTTAAGGATACTGGATGAAGCCCAAAAAATGCAATCTTGGTAGGCAGCTCACTAGGTTTTAAGGGTATTGGGTGAGGTCCTAAATTGCAATCTTGGTAGGCAGCTCACTAGGTTTTAAGGATACTGGACGAAGCCCAAAAAATGCAATCTTGGTAGGCAGCTCACTAGGTTTTAAGGGTACTGGATGAAGCCCAAAAATGCAATCTTGGTAGGCAGCTCACTAGGTTTTAAGGCAACTGGATGAGGCCCAAAAATGCAATCTTGGTAGGCAGCACACTAGGTTTTAAGGGTACTGGATGAAGCCCAAAAATGCAATCTAGGTAGGCAGCTCACTAGGTTTTAAGGCTACTGGATGAGGCCCAAAAATGCAATCTAGGTAGGCAGCTCACTAGGTTTTAAGGCTACTGGATGAGGTCCTAAATTGCAATCTTGGTAGGCAGCTCACTAGGTTTTAAGGCTACTGGATGAGGCCCAAAAATGCAATCTTGGTAGGCAGCTCACTAGGTTTTAAGGCTACTGGATGAGGTCCTAAATTGCAATCTTGGTAGGCAGCTCACTAGGTTTTAAGGATACTGGACGAAGCCCAAAAAATGCAATCTTGGTAGGCAGCTCACTAGGTTTTAAGGGTATTGGGTGAGGTCCTAAATTGCAATCTTGGTAGGCAGCTCACTAGGTTTTAAGGATACTGGACGAAGCCCAAAAAATGCAATCTTGGTAGGCAGCTCACTAGGTTTTAAGGGTATTGGGTGAGGCCCAAAAATGCAATCTTGGTAGGCAGCTCACTAGGTTTTAAGGCTACTGGACGAAGCCCAAAAAATGCAATCTAGGTAGGCAGCTCACTAGGTTAAGGCTACTGGATGAGGCCCAAAAATGCAATCTAGGAAGGCAGGTCACTAGGTTTGAAGGCTACTGGATGAGACCAATAAATTAAATCTAGGTAGGCAGCTGAATAGATTTTATGGCTACTGGACGAGGCCCGAAAATGCAATCTAAGTAGGCATCTCACTAGGCTTTAAGAATACAGTACGAGGCCCAAATATGCAATCTAGGTAGGCAGCTCACTAGGTTGAGTCACAGCCTTTAGTTTCTCGAGTGCGACTTGTGCTTTTATATGGACTGACATTCACATCATATATTATGTTCATGACCATGATTGATCATCTAAACAAAGAACATCATGACACACTCTTGCATTAGTATTAATGTCATCATGTAAACGCACAGCCTGTCTCCAATCTATTGCTCTTACATGGACAAACCCAAAAATCTGGACCAAAATAACCACTGCAAACCAATGCCAATGCATATCTTGACTATTGCTGTTAAATTGCATTGACCATAAGAAGAGAAAGCCTTCATTGCAGATAGTAGATAAACACATTCAACTGAGATTCAAAGAACGTCAAACTAACAATAAACAAATAAAACCCGACAATCACATGACACTCATGCGTTAGTATTATTGCCTTCATGTAAACACATATGTTCTGTCTAGTGCTATTGGATTGAATATGAATAGAGAGATTCGAATCCAGAGGCTCGTTTCAGATTTCCAATGAACAAAGACAAGCCGAACAGAACCGCATTAATCCAGAATTCCCCTGACGACATGGTTTCCCATCCCGAGCAGAACCAGAATCGGGTCAGACCCGATAAGAGGTCGAAATGACAGAAAACTGAACCGATGCGTCTGTGTTCCGTATTTCTGCGCCAAACGCGTTTTCGCCAAAGTGCGCGTCTTACCTGCGTTATGATGATGATGATGATAATTATTATTTAATATCCTTTAGTGATCCATGTGTTCCGTGTCTTTGCGTTTCCCCTTTCCAACTCTTCTCACGGATGCATCGCGAATCACACACCGGAATCAATAGTCGTTATTCTTTTAAATCCGACTGAAAGCAGCCCTCTTGTGTGCGTGTCCGCACCGAGTAAATGACGCGCGGTCATTAATATCACTTGATTGCGCCTCCGGTAGATCCCCGATCATACAAGCGCGTCGCTGCGACTGATAATCACCGTGCGCTGACGTGAACGCGCAGTGAGGGGTGGGCGGCGCGTGCGAGTGGGCGAGCATTAACTCATGTCTATGTCACTGACATCATGTATACTGTGCATCTATTTCCTGACTGAGAATGTCTGATAATGCAGAGCCATCAAGATTGTTATTACCAGGACAGCATACTGTTATTCTATAAACTTGGGTTTAGGGTCCTTTCAAAATCCCTAAACCAACAATTCTAACACTAATTCCTCCTAGAGCTTTCAAGCTACATTCACCAAATTTGGTACAGACCTTCAGACTGTTCTGGAATAGTGTGCTTTGTATTTTCTAACTGATCACAGTTACGGTTTTTGCACAGCGGACATTCAAAAATGGGAAAAATCCCTTAAATTTACATTGACGAATGTTTATGTTCAAAACAAAAGGCATTTGATCTGCTCTTTCTCTCTCTCTCTCTATCTGGTAAATAAAAGGTCATTAAAGAGGGTTAATGAGGGACATAGTGAAATGGTCAGGTGTGGCAGGGCCCCCTTGCAGCCAATCATGTTTGTTAGGAGGTCAAATTTTCTCTCCAAATACACTATATGCGTAATACAATCAGGGGCGGACTGACCGTCGGGTTTCCCCGGTGGGCCGCTGGGTAATTTGGGCTAACCCGTTGCTGCACAAGTACAATAACAGCAGTGTATATATAAAACCTGCAAACAGTAAAGCTGTGAGAAGTGAAGGGTCATTTGCATAATTTATTCATACTGCAGGGAGGTGAAGTGCGGCTTGCTGAATAATGCTCACGCTTGATAAAAATGCAGAAAATCAATCATGAAAAATATTACTTTGTGGCTATTTGAGTCTTTGAGGCTTATTTTCTTTAAAGGATTGTAGAAACAGAGCATTGGGGTTTTCACTTTTTCTCAAGAATAATCTGGCGAGGGGGTCCGAGTATCTCAGCGAGTATTGACGTTGACTATCACACCTAGAGTCACGAGTTTGAATCCAGGGCGTGCTGAGTGACTCCAGGCAGGTCTCCTTAGCAACCAAATTGGCCCGGTTGCTAGGGAGGGTAGAGTCACATGGGGTAACCTCCTCATGGTCGCTACAATGTGGTTCTCGCTCTCGGTGGGGCGTGTGGTGAGTTGTGCGGGGATGCCGCGGAGAATAGCGTGAAGCCTCCACACCAATAAACATTAACACACAGTTGTGAGTAACTGACATGAAATTTTAAGCATTGTCATCAGTGTCCTGCTGCGTGTCTAACTATTTTATCATTTTATGATCTTGTATCATATATATATATATATATATATAATGCTATAACGTGCTTCTTTTAGTGTTTTCTCTCAAAATTCCACTCATCACATTTACAGTAGTTTTACGTATATATTTTAAAGTTATGATAACTTTTGCATTGTGGGGTCTGTTGTCACGACTAGTAGCCAAACATGTTTGTCAGAAGGGCCCCTGTGGCCCCGAAGAGTCTGAATTCCAAAGCAAGGCCCCTGCCGTGCCTCGGCCGGCCAACGAGAGGGGTCTAAACTGAAAGGATCTCCTGGAAAACCCTCATTAGCCACGAGTGTTTTAAAGAAAACAGATGGCCAATTGGGAGACGGGTCGGAGTTTATGGAGGGTGACCCCATGACACAGCAAAACAACTAGAGCACATTGTATTTCAATGATTCTGTGTTGTTATACTACACAAAAAACCCTAATAGCTTGGCTTTACTCAATCGATTGTCTCGTTCGGTGTCAACAAAACACATGTAATTAAGTTCACTTCACTTGGTGATCATATAGAATGACCATAACTATTTATGTTAAGGTTACTAGATTTAAGTAGACTTAACTCAGATTTGCCATTTGACTATAGTGGTGTCTACTTAATCATTTTAATTTGATTCATACAATAACACAGCTTAAATAAAGAAGATTCTAACTGTATGTCAATCATTCATCAATGTTTGTTCTTAACCTTTCCATAACATTAACCAAAGTTGTTGGAACGTTCCCTTGGTAGTATAGTATTCGAAACATAACCCAAGAGTTTAAGGGATTAAATCAATGGGATGCACCCTCAAATAAACATCATTTTAGCTTAAATCTAGCTCTACACTTCAGAAGGAACTCTGAAAGGTCCTGAGAGTCTCTGTGGAAAACTGACTGCTCAAACATCTCACAGCTTTAGTCAGGACAAGGTGTGAACATGAGTTAGTAGCCACGTAAAGATCGAAACTCTGTCAGAGCATGATGTGTGATCTACACTGTGATGTGATGAGTTACAATGGAGTTTCACTGACTCATCTTCATTTTAGGGTCTTAAACTGAAACTAACATTGTGCTGTATGTCTAAAACTAAAGTGTGACAGTATGTTTACACCAGTTTGTGAAATCCAGACTGTGAACAATGCAAGTGTTCTTTCCCGTTACTAGTCACTGACTTACTCAATGGAGTTAAACTAGATTACAACATATCACAAAGACCCACAGGCCTTAAAACAAGATTTGAACACAAAGATTATCCTATGGTTGGTAAATGAGTCATATTTAACCCTAAAACTGAAATAATATTTTGCAAAAGAAAATGAAGTGTATTTTTAGGGCTATGTAGATTTGTGACATCATTTTAATGACAATAAAGAACATTTCTCTCCAAATTCTCATTACCGTAATACAGTAATGAAAACCATCCTGTCTGGACACAACTATTATTATTTTCTATAAAAATCAGCTTAAGTAAATTAATTACGTTAAATACGATACCATGATGTATACTTACAATTGTTCACTTTAATACTGAAATATTTTTCAAAACTTTATGAAACTTGGAATACTTTAATATCAGAACATTTTGAGGATGCATGCAAAGTTTTGTCCAATTTCGGCAATAGGGGGCGCTACAGCTAAACAAACTCCATATAACTTTGCAACCGTTTGAGTGAAAAAGTTTAAATGTGTCATGCATCATCTTACATACATTACATATCATATCATATCCTTACAAAAACGATTCGGCAAATTAACAAAAATGGCCGCCAGCGGCCAATCAAATTTCAGCAGCGAATAACTTGTGCATGTGGCTGTTCTCTATGAAATGTACTGTGCCCCTATAGGTCACCAAAATAAGGCTGGATAACAAATTTGGTGAGAATCGTCCACAAGGTGGCGCTATAATGAGCTAATTCTTATTTCTGCTAATAACTTGCAAACCAAGGGAAGAATAAATGGGCTAGAATTAAAAAAAATCTGTTTTTTATGAATGAGACTAATGACTTTGGCTCCTAAACTATGGAATAGTCTCCCTAACACTGTTCGGGATGCAGACACACTCCCTCAGTTTAAGTCTAGACCAGGGCTGGACTGGTAATCTGGCATACCATGCATTTTGCCGGTGGGCCGACGCACTTTGGGGCCATCGGGAGAACCGAGCGGGCCGGCCGGGAAATGGTCCGAATGGGCCGCGATAAGCTAAAATTTTGGGCCAGTTGCTATGTAAAATCCCGGGCCGATTTCTCTTCCCAGTCCAGGCCTGGTCTAGACTAAAGACTCATCTATTTAGTCAGGCATACACCTAATATATCCATCAACTCACAACCAGAAACATGACTAAGACTTTATAGATATTATAGTTTAATTTCCTGTTTCCTGATTTTCTGTAAAGCTGCTTCGAAACGATGCGTGTTGTGAAATGCGCTATACAATTATAAATGATGACTTCTATTGTTATTCTGTAGTCATTTCCAATGACATTATAATTGCGCAACTGTGATAGAAACCTTTTGGAAGAAATGACACAAAAACAGCTGTGTCCACAGCATCCATTATTTCCTTATTGAATTATTTTGGCCATGTCCTGGGCTATACCTGCTCGGACCCCGATGATTGCCACTTGCAGCTCGATTTATCATTTTTTTTCTATATTCAAATAAAGAGAATGAAATTGTCCCATTATTACTATAAACTCTCTTTGTTAACAATATGTTGTATGATGATGTGCTTTGAAACACAAATGTTCTCCGCTCTTGATTCTCTTGAAGCAGATGTTTTCCGTCAATACAAAGAATGATCACTACATTAATAAAAGTCTTTACCTGTCAGCCACTCTATAAATTACCTCACCGTTCTGTCCCGTATGCTCCCTGGAAGGAATCCAACATGGGAGATGTGTTGCCACCCAAAGCCATTTGTCTCTCTAGTGAAAACACAAAGATCACAGAATATATGTGCTCAATCAATACTTGCTTATAAAATACTTACACCACAGAGACATGGATTAGTCGGTTTAAAAGCTAATGGTTAAATCAAACTTAAGTAATCATAAATCTGTCATCCCTGTATTACTATCTTTCTTCTATGAGACACAAAATGAGAGACTGAAGTAACTAAGATTACCATGTAAATACCTTGTGAATATGGTAATTATCCAACTGGTATTACCATCCGTTTCCATCACTGTACTAAGTACCGCCACAGTACTATTTAGTAAGTGAATGTGATTATCTCAAATGTTATTTAATGTTATGTAATATTCTTTGGCTATGAGTTTAGTTTCAGTCAGCAGCTTGTTTTTAATCCGCTTGAGTGAGAAATGCTGTGTTCTCATAGACCACAAATTCACTGCTGTGTTATTTTTCACCCTGTGATGTCCTTTGAGTCACTCAGCTCGGACCGCAAAAGATCCATAAAACACTGTTTTACTGGAGTGAGCTTTGCTGCCGTGTTTAACTCAATCTTCCAAGAGTCTCACGTCACTGATTTAAACACCCAGAATACAGCTGTTCAGGTTGTGGTCCAAAAACCTGGAAGAAAAATAAATAGAGATGTTCAGACATAAGTCAATTTGTCACTATGTGTTTTCTCTGGATTTTTATAATGGTAGTTTTAGATATACGATTAAAATAATATCTGTGGTAAACATTCACTATTAAAGATACTTGGTTGTGGAGTCTGGGTAGCTTTTGACGCTGAATATCACCCCTGGTAGTGTTGTCACGGTACCAAAATTTCAGTATTCGGTACCGATACCAGTGAAAATCCACAGTTCTCGGTACCAATTTCGGTACCAAACCAAAGTTTAATTTAGACTAAATTTACAAGAAAAAATCCATGGTTCTCGGTACCAAAGCAAAACACAAAAACATGCTAATTGAACAACACACTATTTTTATTAATAAAGGTAAACAATGCCATTCTTTATACTTATTTAAAATTGTGTTTCAAGTTTTTCCACAACTAATAAATGAAAATAAATTACACACCTAAAAAACACAACAATAAGCCATGACTGAATAAACACTCAGTGTTATATTTATAAACTTAAACATTTTTATAAATTAAAAGGTCATTTAAAAACCTCTGGTGTGTCATTTAAAAAACCTTCATGTCCTCCTGTTTTTTTTTTTTTTTTTTTAACCCTAATAAAATGTATAGTAGCATTAAATAGTTAATAAAGAAGCTTAATTCTAACACTCATTATATTTGCGTTAGCTGCACCAAGTAACGTTATGCTAATGATTTACTACACGGCTAACATTGTGTTTATTTCAATCCGACATTCAAATTCAAATATGGTATATAACTCAAAACAGAACCTCTAAATTTGAAATTAATTTGAAACTTACCTGCTTGAACTCTTTCCGGGTGTCGGTCTTTAAGGTGTTTTATCAAGTTTGATGTGTTTCCTGCTTTTGAGAGAAAACTTGACATCGATGACATGTCATGATCGTTTGCAAATTGGTTTTTGATGATCTATGATGTTCCCCTCGTCATCAGCCGCAAATCCGAAATATTTCCACACATGGCTCTTTCCTCCTTTCTTATCAACAAGAGCAGTCACCACAGCAGCGCCGGCGTTCGCCATGTCTCAGCGCTTTCATGAGGAGGACGCAACTTCACGCGCTTCGTGCGTGCATGCGCGAACTTTGACCGGGTACTCGGTACCACTGGTACTTGGTACCGAGAGGTTTTTTTTTTTTTAGTACTGACTTGGTACCGAAGTACCGAATATTTTGACAACACTAACCCCTGGAGTCAAGAGTTTGAATTTAGTGACTCCAGTCAGGTCTCTTAAGCAACCAAATTGCGCCGGTTGCTAGGGAGGGTAGAGTCACATGGGGTAACCTCCTCATGGTGGTGATTAGTGGTTCTCTCAATGGGGTGTGTGGTGAGTTGTGTGTGGATCGTGGTGAGTAGCATGAGCCTCCACATTCTGTGAGTTTCCACGGTGTCATGCACAACGAGTCACATGATAAGATGCGCGGATTGACGGTCTCAGAAGCAGCGGCAATTGAGACTTGCATTCTTTTTTTAAAGCACGTTGCTAACGGGGGGCCTGGGTAGCTCAACGAGTAAAGATGCTGACTACCACCCCTGGGTGTGCTGAGTGACTCCAACCAGGTCTCCAAAGCAACCAAATTTGCCCGGTTGCTAGGGAGGGTAGAGTCACATGGGATAACCTCCTCGTGGTCGCTATAATGTGGTTCTCGCTCTCGGTGGGGGCGTGTTGTGCATAGATGCCACGGAGAATAGCGTGAAGCCTCCACACGTGCAATGTCTCCGCGGTAACGTGCTCAACAAGTCACGTGATAAAATGCGCGGATTGACGGTCTCAGAAGCGGAGGCAACTGAGATTCATCCTACGCCACCCGGATTGAGGCGAGTCACTACGCCACCATGAAGACTTAAGAGCACATTGGGAATTGGGCACTCCAGATTTAGGAGAAAAGGCGAGGAAAAAAACCTATAACATTTAGGGATAGGTAGAAAATAAGTGTTTCAAAAAACATGGAGGGTGTGTAAACGTAGACAGAACTATCATTCAAAGGCGAACTCTCACTTTAAGAATCTTACGCCACATCCACACTAATCCATTTTCGTTTTGAAAACCCCAGTTTTCCCTTTCCTAAGGTTATAGATAACAACGCTTGCAGCGATTAGACAGTAACGCCGCCATCTTTGATGTTTGGCGGGAATTATAAGTAGGCCGTGAGGGATAGACTTACTAACTCTCTTCGTGATAGACACTGCATAAAGACATATCTATTTTGTCACATAGTGTTTTTTGTCGACTAAACATTTCTTGGAAAGGTATTTTTCCATGCTTCGTCAGCGGAATGACACAAAAACCACTTTAAACAACTGTACAACCACTGTTGAGACGGTACGTCTATCCTCACAGCCTTCTCGTTCCCGTTGAGGGAGAGATCCCCTGGGTGAAAAAGTATTTTCAAGCGAAAATGTTTTGACAGAACAGTAATTCTGTCCCAGAGCAGAAACTCACCTCAGAACGAGCGTGAAGGGTCAAATCTCCCTCAGAGGGGTCGGTCAGAACATTCCGGGAATTACTCACCTCAGATGACAGTTTTAGGCCCAACCAACCAACCTCCAAAGTAAATCATCAACTGTATTTAAAACAGAAGACCTAATCATAAGCCGTATCTAAGATCTGGAACTTTAAGAAGTAGTACTGTGGTGGTGCCATCCGTTACAGTTGACGCGATGTGTAATTTGACTGGCCTTTTAGAAAAAGCCATTTATTATTCCTCTAAATGTAATTAAGCTGGACAGCAAAGAACACTGACTTTCTAGATGCTCATAAACTATCCGTCTTGATTATTTTCAAGTAAAAATAGTCACGTGGTATGACTGTTCTCGTCATTAACTGTGAGAATCGCAGAAAAGCGTTTTCCAGCGCTCATATTTAAAGGGACAGTCCTATGGCAAGCCGTTTTAACTTTTATTCATTTCCAGGATATTAATCCTTGATATCAACAATTCAATTTTCACTAGTTGAAATGCGAATTCTTGATATCAAGAATTATGTGGTTACTAGTAAAAATGTCTATTCTATATATCAACAATTGAATTGCTACTAGTAAAAATGTTAATTTTTGATATCTGAAATGAACATGGTTAGCAATTCAATTGTTGATATCAAAAATAAAGTTTTTTACTAGTACGAATTGTATTACTGATATGTGAAATTGGAATTTCAACAAGTAAGAAATCAATTCTTGATATCAACAATTGATTTTGAATGGCAGCCTATGGTGACATTTCACTAGTGAAAATACAATTACAGATATCAAGAATTATAGTTTTTACTAGTTGAAATACAATTCTTGATATCAAGAATTAGCATTGTTACTAGTGGAAATGTCATTTCTGATATCAAAATTGAATTGTTGATGTCAAGAATTCATATCCTGGAAATGAATAAAACTTAAAACGGCTTGCCATACAGTACACCAAAAATGTTAATTCCCTCATCTTTTACTCACCCTCATGCCATCCCAGATGTGTGACTTACTTTCATCTCCAGAACACAAATGAAGATTTTAGAAGGATGTTTCAGCTCTGTAGGTCCATACAATGCAAGTGAATGGTGACCAGACATTTTGAAGCTCAAAAATGCACATAAAGGCAGCAAATAAGCCACCCAGTGGTTTAAAACATGTCTTCTGAAGTGAAGACCAAATATAACTCTTTTCTCAATAAATCATGACATCAGCAGTCTCCTTGGCGATCAGACAAGGATTCAAAACATGGGAGCCCGTTGGTACCCAATACCTGAAACTGTGAATCATGCTTCATATAAATGAATAACTTCCCGATTTAAGGAGAGAAAACTTCATGTTTTATCGCCCTCTATTGGCTAAATACACATTCAGCAGTAAGCCATAGTCAGAGGGGTCATGAAGTTAAGCATCATTACAAAGAGTACCTATTTCAACATACAGAAAAATACATATTATAATCTAAATACTTGATTTCATATAGTTGTGGGTGTGGATTCTCTCAGCGTTATTAACTTGCATAATAGTTTGGTGGATAGACGTGTATAGAGTTTGGAATAATATGTTTGAAACCACAAACCCATTAAAAAACAATCAAAACCTTAAAAACCCTGTGACAACTAGCCCCGGTCTCCCAATGAAAACTTTAAGTTAAAGACACAAATCAAATTAAAAAGACACTGAATCTGTAAAAATGCATTTATTAGTTTTACCTTTCTATCTGTGTCAAAGTTCAAAAGCATCTCAATTTCCTACAGCGTGGCACGTCAACCGTCTTTACATTCAAACTGTACAAAATATCACAACTACATATTTTATCTCTCATTTACAGGGAAACCCATTCGATCACAGTATTACATGTCGATTTCTAACATCTTCTGGCATGTTTTGCATGCAAGCGAATATTTCAAGTACTTAACAACCCCTACAAAGCATTTTAATTCGTCACGAATAAAGTAAACAGACAGTTTGTACGATTACAAGCAAACATTTTGCACTAACGTCATGCGACAGGTATTCGTACGTCAAAACCGTAACACATCGTGACCCTAACAACTATGGTCGACTCTTCGTCCCGCTCCAAAACACTCACCTTACTTTGACATTTCACTCTTCTTCCAATCATAAACCGCCGTTGAGTTTAATTGTGTAGAATTATTAATATAACCTTAATATTAATCGTGAAATGCATATTGGACATCCGTAAACATAACATTCCTTGTCTTTCTCATTATTTCTCTACTGAGTTTACATAAACAAACATTTATGTATATAAACGAAGAACTTCTCTAGTGTAACACACTGCAAAAACAATTCAAATTAAAATATATATATATATATATATATAAATCTCGTTTATCATTAAAATAAGATACATTTACTTGAAAAGCTAAATTCTGTAAGATGTTATGACTTGAACATATCATGAACTACGTTTAAATTTATTATTATCTTCCTTGTTTGTTCTTATATTAAGAATATATTTAAGAAAACAAATGAAACAATCTTAAAACGATAATAAAAATGCAAAATTCCAGTGTGGTTAGAATATAAACGTAATTCCCAGAAAACTCAATTTAGCTTCTTAAGTATATTTATCTTGTTTTAAGTGTTTTACTAAAAACAACGAGAAAAATAAAGGAGAAAAATTTTTTTTTTGCAGTGGTAAATTTCCACATTTCAGGGTTGCTCAAGATAAATGTTCGCTCTTCACAAAAACAACAAACACAGAAATCTAATTTAAAGCGTATCCGGCCATCTTGAGAGGTTTTCCAAATGTTCAGAATCCTGAAAGTAACATGAAACAGTTGCAACCATAATCCATTCCGATGTTTTCCCGTATCCTGGATATATATCCTAGCCGCAGCTGTGTTCAGTGAAGCCAGGTGACTACGGCTAACATTCCTCAAGTTGGGAATCTTCATTGTTCTCTCTATGTTGACCGTCAGTATTCCAGGTGTCCAGCATTGCAGGAAGAGCCGCTCACAAGCGCCGTCTGCTGGTTGAAGCTAAATACTACGTCGCTACCGCTGAGCCTGTAATTGAGCTGGTTTTAACCTGCAGACGCGGCTCTCCTGGATGGCAATCACGTTTGCAGAGTTGGCAGGTTTAAACCAGGGTTACCTGAAGAGAGTGTTGAAAAACGTCAATTACACTGGACCTTTAAACAAATACGTGAGCGAGTGCAAACGCTTCTAGCTAACTTTGTGTGCCGTTGCATTTACAAAATGTGTCAGAGTGCAATTTATAATGTAAAAAGTTTGTATTGCTTATACAGTGGTGCTACATGGGATGCTATTGCGAGAATTAGCAAAACATACTTTACGTAAATACGTGAGTGCAAACAATTGTAGCTATTTTTGTGCGCTGTTACGTTCCAAAATGTGTCCGAGCACAATTTATAACGTAACAAGTTTATGTTGCTTTTGCATCGTTGACTCAAAGGGTGCTGTAGCGGGCATTAGCAAAACATACTTTACGTAAATACGCGAATGCAAACGATTCTAGCTAACTTTGTGCGCTGTTGTGTCCAAAATGTGTCAGAGCACAATTTATAACACAACAAGTTTGTGTTGCTTTCACAGTGGTGCTGCATGGGGCGCTATTGCGAGAATTAGCAAAACATACTTTACGTAAATACGCGAATGCAAACGATTCTAGCTAACTTTGTGCGCTGTTGTGTCCAAAATGTGTCCGAGCACAATTTATAACACAACAAGTTTATGTTGCTTTTGCATCGTTGACTCAAAGGGTGCTGTAGCGGGCATTAGCAAAACATACTTTACGTAAATACGCGAGTGCAAACGATTCTAGCCATCTTTGTGCGCTGTTGTGTCCAAAAATGTGTCCGAGCGCAATTTATAACGTAACAAGTTTGTTTTGCTTATACAGGTGAAACTCGAAAAATTAGAATATCGTGCAAAAGTTCATTAATTTCAGTAATTCAACTTAAAAGGTGAAACTAATATATTATATAGACTCATTACAAGCAAAGTAAGATATTTCAAGCCTTTATTTGATATAATTTTGATGATTATGGCTTACAGCTTATGAAAACCCCAAATTCAGAATCTCAGAAAATTAGAATATTGTGAAAAGGTTCAGTATTGTAGGCTCAAAGTGTCACACTCTAATCAGCTAAACACCTGCAAAGGGTTCCTGAGCCTTTAAATGGTCTCTCAGTCTGGTTCAGTTGAATTCACAATCATGGGGAAGACTGCTGACCTGACAGTTGTGCAGAAAACCATCATTGACACCCTCCACAAGGAGGGAAAGCCTCAAAAGGTAATTGCAAAAGAAGTTGGATGTTCTCAAAGTGCTGTATCAAAGCACATTAATAGAAAGTTAAGTGGAAGGGAAAAGTGTGGAAGAAAAAGGTGCACAAGCAGCAGGGATGACCGTAGCCTGGAGAGGATTGTCAGGAAAAGGCCATTCAAATGTGTGGGGGAGCTTCACAAGGAGTGGACTGAGGCTGGAGTTACTGCATCAAGAGCCACCACACACAGACGGGTCCTGGACATGGGCTTCAAATGTCAAACGTCTTACCTGGGCTAAAGAAAAAGAACTGGTCTGTTGCTCAGTGGTCCAAAGTCCTCTTTTCTGATGAGAGCAAATTTTGCATCTCATTTGGAAACCAAGGTCCCAGAGTCTGGAGGAAGAATGGAGAGGCACACAATCCAAGATGCTTGAAGTCCAGTGTGAAGTTTCCACAGTCTGTGTTGGTTTGGGGAGCCATGTCATCGGCTGGTGTTGGTCCACTGTGCTTTATTAAGTCCAGAGTCAACGCAGCCGTCTACCGGGACATTTTAGAGCACTTCATGCTTCCTTCAGCAGACAAGCTTTATGGAGATGCTGACTTCATTTTCCAGCAGGACTTGGCACCTGCCCACACTGCCAAAAGTACCAAAACCTGGTTCAATGACCATGGTATTACTGTGCTTGATTGGCCAGCAAACTCGCCTGACCTGAACCCCATAGAGAATCTATGGGGCATTGCCAAGAGAAAGATGAGAGACATGAGACCAAACAATGCAGAAGAGCTGAAGGCCGCTATTGAAGCATCTTGGTCTTCCATAACACCTCAGCAGTGCCACAGGCTGATAGCATCCATGCCACGCCGCATTGAGGCAGTAATTAATGCAAAAGGGGCCCAAACCAAGTACTGAGTACATATGCATGATTATACTTTTCAGAGGGCTGACATTTCTGTATTTAAAATCCTTTTTTTTATTGATTTCATGTAATATTCTAATTTTCTGAGATTCTGAATTTGGGGTTTTCATAAGCTGTAAGCCATAATCATCAAAATTATATCAAATAAAGGCTTGAAATATCTTACTTTGCTTGTAATGAGTCTATATAATATATTAGTTTCACCTTTTAAGTTGAATTACTGAAATTAATGAACTTTTGCACGATATTCTAATTTTTCGAGTTTCACCTGTACAGTGGTGCTGCATGGGATGCTATTGCGAGAATTAGCAAAACATACTTTACATAATACGCGAGTGCAAATGATTCTAGCTTTTTTTGTGCGCTGTTGTGTCCAAAATGTGTCAGTGCGCAATTTATAATGTAACACGTTTGTGTTGCTTATACAGTGGTGATGTGTCACAGTGGTGCTGCATGGGGCGCTATTGCGAGCATTAGCAAAACATACGCAAGTGCAAATGATTCTAGCTATTTTTGTGCGCTGTTACGTTCAAAAATGTGTCACAGCGCAATTTATAACGTAACAAGTTTGTGTTGCTTTCACAGTGGTGATGTGTCACAGTCACAGTGGTGCTGCATGGGGCGCTATTGCGAGCATTAGCTAAACATACTTTGCGTAAATACGCGAGTGCAAACGATTCTAGCTATTTTTGTTCGCTGTTGTGTCTAAAATGTGTCAGAGCTCAATTTATAACGTAACAAGTTTGTGTTGCTTTTACAGTGGTGCTGCATGGGGCGCTAATACGGGCATTAGCAAAACATACTTTACGCAAATAAGTGAGTGAAAACGATTCCTGCTAACTTTTTTCACTGTTGCGTCCAAAATGTGTCAATTTAGTTAAAATGTTGAAATGTTTATAACTAGCCAGGTAAATAACAACACATGTGGTTTAATTGTTACAAACATTTGAAGGAACTCTCTATCACCCTCTTGAGTACGGATGTTAGTTACCACAGATGAAAAGATACTGTTGAATAAGAATTAAAACCCGTGTGCATGCATACCTCTCTCTTGTAGACATCGCAGGCTGTGCGTTAAGGAAGGACAGTTGTTGTTCGAGACTGCACACCCGAAACGCCAGATAACACGATGAAATGATGAGCAAAATAATTCTGTGAAATACAAACACACAGTTAAAACTCTTCCGAGAAGAGCAGATGTTAGCAACTTTTTAAAGAGACATTACCGATTACATTAAATCAATATATATCATTTACATTTACATTTATGCATTTGTCAGACGCTTTTATCCAAAGTGACTTACAGTGCACTTATTACAGGGACAATCCCCCCCGGAGCAACCTGGAGTTAAGTGTCTTACTCAAGGACACAATGGTGGTGGCTGTGGGGATCGAACCAGCAACCTTCTGATTACCAGTTACAGTGACTTACAGTGCCCTTATTACAGGGACAATCCCCCCGGAACAACCTGGAGTTAAGTGCCTTAATCAAGGACACAATGGTGGTGACTGTGGGGATCGAACCAGCAACCTTCTGATTACCAGTTACAGTGACTTACAGTGCCCTTATTACAGGGACAATCCCCCCGGAGCAACCTGGAGTTAAGTGTCTTAATCAAGGACACAATGGTGGTGGCTGTGGGGATCGAACCAGCAACCTTCTGATTACCAGTTACAGTGACTTACAGTGCCCTTATTACAGGGACAATCCCCCCGGAGCAACCTGGAGTTAAGTGTCTTACTCAAGGACACAATGGTGGTGACTGTGGGGATCGAACCAGCAACCTTCTGATTACCAGTTACAGTGACTTACAGTGCCCTTATTACAGGGACAATCCCCCCGGAGCAACCTGGAGTTAAGTGCCTTACTCAAGGACACAATGGTGGTGGCTGTGGGGATCGAACCAGCAACCTTCTGCTTACCAGTTACAGTGACTTACAGTGCCCTTATTACAGGGACAATCTCCCCGGAGCAACCTGGAGTTAAGTGCCTTACTCAAGAACACAACGGTGGTGACTGTGGGGATCGAACCAGCGACCTTCTGATTACCAGTTACAGTGATTTACAGTGCCCTTATTACAGGGACAATCCCCCCGGAGCAGCCTGGAGTTAAGTGCCTTACTCAAGGACACAATGGTGGTGGCTGTGGGGATCGAACCAGCAACCTTCTGATTACCAGTTATGTGCTTTAGCCCACTACGCCACCACCACTCCACTATATCAGACAGAAGAAACATCCTGGGTCGAATATAATCATATATTGTACAGCAGTCTAGTTTTTAGCCTCCACCTCATAATCTGATTGAATTCACTGAACAAGCAGCAGAGGGCGACATCACACACAACAGATTATAATAAACTCTGACGTCCAATGAATTCACCACAACAACTCATAAACACAGAGATCTGTCAACAAAAAGCCCAGTGTGGATTGGACACTCACAGCAGTATGAAGAACTTCAGGAGATGATACTCCATGTGACCCAGTTCTGCTACCGGTTCAGTCAGCAGGATCTCCTCCGCCTCCAAACATCTCTCTGCAAAACATGAAACGTTACAACCATCATCCTTAAATCCAGTGATTTGTGTCAGCATCTACAGTATGTATCGCACCTGGGGAAGTGTTTCAAATGGCCAATAATAAGGACATTGTTTGATCTTTTGGTTAGCAAGAGTCTCATAGTCAAATGTGAAATTGAGCTTGTCCGCCTCATAATCAAACAGCGTGTGAATATTTTCCTATCTCACATCACAGCTGTTGAAACAGCGGCTGAAGTTAAAGCCGTCCAGTCAGAAACTTTATCCCTAAAATCACTGAGTCAACACAGCGTCACCTTCGGCCTAGAAACTGTCCCTTTCACACACTGCGGGACTGTAATATGAGACTGAACGCTGCGCACATATTTAGAGAAAAACATGAAGTGCATGGAGCAATAGCTCATTATTAATTCTATAATTTGCAGAATGGAAAGTAATGTACATAAATGGAAAATCTGCCTAATTGTGAAAGAAATATCTGCTTATTCGGACAGTAAATAAACGATGTTTAGGTTTCATGATGACTAATGAAACAGTCTTTGCCTTACAGTTTAACATCAGAGATGATGTTGCATCTGTATATTGAAATGAAAAGTGAATTGCTGTACAATAACAGTGTTTAATCCATTATAGTGTCAATGCTGTGATGTTATAACAATTTGACACCATTTTCCCCAATTGTTGTTTAACCTCAGCTAGTGTCAGACTAAAAGACTAAAAGAGTGATACTGCAGATATTGATGACTTTGTGTGTTATGTGCTTCATTTGTAAGTTGCTTTGGATAAAAACTGTAAACGTGAATATAATATTATATATTAATAAACTAAATGTAAATGTAAACATTAAAAAAATTGTCATATTAATTAGTGACCAATATTCTTAATATTATATACACGTATATATATATTAAATACAATATATTATTTATATAAATATTAATAAACTACTTAATATAAACGTAAATGTAATATTTCATGATATTATTTATTGATCAATATTCATAATATTATATATTAATATAGTATATACAATAAATTATTTATATATATATAATTTTTTAAACAACTTAATGTAAACGTAAATATAAAACAAATTATATTTCATATTATTTAGTGACCAATATTCATAATATTATATATATATATTATATACAGTATATATATATATATATATATATATATATATATATATATATATATATATATATTTCTAAACTACTTAATGTAAACATAAATATAAAAAAATTATAATATTTAATATTATTTAGTGACCGATATTCATAATATTATATGTATATATTATATACAGTAATTATTATATTATATATATATATATATATATATATATATATATATATATATATATATATATAATAAACTACTTGATGTAAACGTAAATATAATATTTCATGATATTATTTATTGATCAATATTCATAATATTATATATTAATATAGTATATACAATAAATTATTTATATATATATATTTCTAAACTACTTAAATGTAAACATAAATATAAAAATTATATTATTTAATATTATTTAGTGACTGATATTCATAATATTATATGTATATATTATATACAGTAAATTATTATTATTTTTTTAATATATATATATATATATATTTTAATAAACTACTTAATGTAGACATAAATATAAAAAATATAATATTTAATATTATTTAGTGACCGATATTCATAATATTACAAATATATTATATACAGTAAATTATAATATTTAATATTATTTAGTGACCAATATTCATAATACTATATATTAATCTTGTATATACAGTAAATTATTTATATAAATATATACATTTTACTAAACTACGTAATGTAAACGTAAATATAAAAAAAAATCTGAATATTTCATAAAATTATATAGTGACCAACATTCATAATATAAATGTAATATACTAATATATATATATATATATAATATTTCAAAATCATAACATTTTACAATACTGGATAACTCATTCCAGACAAACTGCACTTTAATGCTTTTTAATATTTATTATCTGTTCTATCTGTACCTTTTCTATATTCCTAATTAACATGAAATTCTTATCTTTAAATGTATATTTCTTCTTTCTTTAGATATTTATATGTCTATAGCTTTACACATATACTTAATTTCAACCTTATATACTTAATTCTACCTCTTTAATATATACTTCTATATATACTTTCCCTTATTAACATACATTTGAACCTAAAATCTTTCATCATGTGAGTATCATCCCGTATGCACCAATAAAAACTGTCTGTATAAAAATGAACATTTCTCTTATTGTGCTGTTATTACAGTGGATATAACCGGTGTGTGTCGTACCCTCCAGCGGCGTCTCTGCGATGTACGGAGCGTCTCCTGCGCTCAAACTGCTCGTGGAGTTCCCCAACAGATCCGGCAGTGATGATACGGAGGGCGTTGATGGTTTCCGCCGCCATTTCAATATGGGCGTGAAATCTGTGACCACTGGAAACTCATCCTAAACAAACATGCATCAAATAACATTGTAACAGTTGCATTATTTGCATTCACAGACGTTTAGAACGTGTGTTACGTTAAACTGTTATAACAAGCAGTTAAAAAGTCTGGGACGAGTCTAAAACGATTTGAGAAAAGTACCACAAATATCTTTAATATTAAATAATGTTTATCTCAAATATTTGGGACTGAAACCCTGTTGTGTGTAGAACTCCTTTCTCACGACACTGATTATGAATCGTTCTTGTTACTATTTCAAAAGTGATTCTTTTGTTCTAGATGTTTAATTTGTAACTGTACGACTCTTTGAAGTTCCATTCATTTGAAACTTTGTAACAGTTTGAATGAATCTGGCGAGGTCATTTAGAACGGTCAACAAATTTAAAATGGAATAACTGTCACTTTATAAAACATCATTCCATGTGATAATAACGGTAACAAATAACGTTATTATTTATTTTGAAATAAATCAATAATAATTCCAGTTTATTTTTAACAAACTGAGGCACAAAATCAAAATCAATGTCTGTGAAATCAGTGTTGGCGAGTAATTAACTAAGATTACTAATAATTTAGCTCAACGGTTTTCACAATGGTGTCGTTTTGTCCAATAACGAGCTGCATTTTCCATAGAAATGATTCAGTGAATCACTTGATTTTAATTATATGTCACTCTTAATATATATATATATATACACTCACCTAAAGGATTATTATAAACACCTGTTCAATTTCTCATTAATGCAATTATCTAATCAACCAATCACATGGCAGTTGCTTCAATGCATTTAGGGGTGTGGTCCTGGTCAAGATAATCTCCTGAACTCCAAACTGAATGTCAGAATGGGAAAGAAAGGTGATTTAAGCAATTTTGAGCGTGGCATGGTTGTTGGTGCCAGACGGGCCGGTCTGAGTATTTCACAATCTGCTCAGTTACTGGGATTTTCACGCACAACCATTTCTAGGGTTTACAAAGAATGGTGTGAAAAGGAAAAACATCCAGTATGCGGCAGTCCTGTGGGCTGAAAATGCCTTGTTGATGCTAGAGGTCAGAGGAGAATGGGCCGACTGATTCAAGCTGATAGAAGAGCAACTTTGCCTGAAATAACCACTCGTTACAACCGAGGTATGCAGCAAAGCATTTGTGAAGCCACAACACGCACAACCTTGAGGCGGATGGGCTACAACAGCAGAAGACCCCACCGGGTACCACTCATCTCCACTACAAATAGGAAAAAGAGGCTACAATTTGCAAGAGCTCACCAAAATTGGACAGTTGAAGACTGGAAAAATGTTGCCTGGTCTGATGAGTCTCGATTTCTGTTGAGACATTCAGATGGTCGAGTCAGAATTTGACGTAAACAGAATGAGAACATGGATCCATCATGCCTTGTTACCACTGTGCAGGCTGGTGGTGGTGGTGTAATGGTGTGGGGGATGTTTTCTTGGCACACTTTAGGCCCCTTAGTGCCAATTGGGCATCGCTTAAATGCCACGGCCTACCTGAGCATTGTTTCTGACCATGTCCATCCCTTTATGGCCACCATGTACCCATCCTCTGATGGCTACTTCCAGCAGGATAATGCACCATGTCACAAAGCTCGAATCATTTCAAATTGGTTTCTTGAACATGACAATGAGTTCACTGTACTAAAATGGCCCCCACAGTCACCAGATCTCAACCCAATAGAGCATCTTTGGGATGTGGTGGAACGGGAGCTTCGTGCCCTGGATGTGCATCCCACAAATCTCCATCAACTGCAAGATGCTATCCTATCAATATGGGCCAACATTTCTAAAGAATGCTTTCAGCACCTTGTTGAATCAATGCCACGTAGAATTAAGGCAGTTCTGAAGGTGAAAGGGGGTCAAACACAGTATTAGTATGTGTTCCTAATAATCCTTTAGGTGAGTGTATATCTCTCTCTTGGCTCTCAACGAAGGCGGTCGCATTTTCTCACCCTCTCCCTCCCCTTACCTTCCCTGCTTTGCTCCTCTCGTCACGTCTAGTCTACTGTCTTGTACTTTGAGAGACTCTCTCAGCACTGCTCTCCAAACTAAGACATCATGGATTTGATCAACTGGTCTCTCAACGCAACTGACACCATCTTCTCGACGAGAAGCTTGGGTTCAGGGGAACCTGACTGCCCTGCCGGAACGTTCGCAGCTGGCTACACGATGGACGCGTGGGAGAGGTGGCGAGTCGTGTGTCTGGCGGCTCTTTCCGTGGAGGACGTTGAAGATATCTACCTATTCGGTACCATGATAACAGGTCTTCTGCTGATTGGATTAGGCATTGCCCTGGTTTATCGAGGAGTTAGGAAGACAGTGACAGCTGTCCAAAGCCTCACAAGGCTGCCCGTCATGATTGAAGCAGTGGGCAGAGCTGTCGGCACTCAGACTGGGTCTATGAACCAAAATACGGATAACATCATGGAGAAGCTCACAGCTTTGCAAAGGCAAATGGATCGTTTCGGAGACCAAAATGGACGGCTGCTCGGCCTCAAGACCAAACAATCCCAATCTTATCCGTTTCGGCCGCCCTCAACCAGCACTGGCCTTGGCCAAGGCCGCTGTTGGAACAACAACTCCCCCGGAACAGCACCGCAGTGAGCCACTCTCGCGTTCCTTCCCCGACTCCCCAGACACCTGGTGATTGTTGACTATGTCTGGGACCTGATCAAGGTTGTCTCCATGGCAACTTGCTGTGTATCGCTATGACAACCCTGTGGACTGAGGCACCTAGATTAAGATGCTGGCATAGCGACTCTCCAGGCCTACACACACATGAACTCTTACATATATATACAGATATGCAATCATCCGCCCGATACCCTATCCCTCGCCTTCGCCGCTTCGTACCCCCAGTCTTACAGGCGGGTCTGTGACCAGCGCCGAGAATGGCTGCAGGACCGGATGGCTGCTTGCCTGTGCTGGGCCTCCACCCCCCAATCCCCTCCCCTGTTGCAAGTCTTGTTCATGTTGTAGAGTGTACTGATTATGTGCTAAATGTTGCTGAGGTGTTTTTTTTCCTGTTCCCACACTGTACTCCTTAAGGTGCGTACACACTGCCTGAGACTTTGTCGCTGCAGGTCGCCAGTGGCTGGCGGTGAAGTCGCTAGTGGGCGTTCCCACTACTGGTTGTCTAGTAACGTTTATAAATGACATTCACGGATGTCATTCCATTGCCCTTGACAGCAAATCGCTTTTCTTGGCGCTAAAAGCAACATTTTGGAGGGAAAAGACTAAATATAAATGGAATCAGTACATAAAATGCTTTATATCAAAGATGAATGAGAAACAAGGCGTGCTGTTTGCCATAGCGGCGGTTTATCTGCGGCGAAAACGCAAAGGCCGGTCTGTCTGGGTCCACAAAATCCCCGCGATCTCAGATACACCTTTCCACGCAGTATTTTTCTTAAAAATGTCCTTGTACGTGGGAAGAGACATATCATAGAGCACTGGAAAATTGCTAACAGCAAGAATTAGAATTTCATCTTTCCGTTACTGCAGGAGCTGAGAGAGAGAGAGAGAGAAAGAGAAGGATCACGTGAGCTCTCCCGTCTTCTCTCCTATTGGCTGTCGCTTCCGTTAGTCGCTCTTCATTTGAATAAAGTTGAACTTGTCTCAACTTTGTCGCGTCGCTGGACACGCCCACATCTAGTCGCCAACGGTCGCGACAGCTCGTGTCGCCGGAAGTCGCTGTGCTCTCATTGCTGTCACGCGCGATGTCGCTGGCAGTGTGTACGCAGCTTTAAGGAGCATAGTCTGGGGGCTGCCTTTTTCTCCTCACCTCTCCTCATGTCAAGCTGTATTTCTTCTTAATTCCCTGTCTTCCTGTCCTGTCTACCCCCTTGTCATATGTATGTTTGTATGGACAGGTCGATGGCCTATTTCACTGGTACTTGTGACTATGTGACAATAAAGGACTACTACTATATATATTTATTAATAGTAATATATATAATTACATGTTTTATATTTTATTTTATTTTTACATGGAGACATTTAGTAAGTTGTAAATAAATCTGAACATTTATTTAATTTATATATATATATATATATATATATATATATATATATATATATATATATATATAAAGTGTTATTTATCTAAAAAATACAAAAAATAGATACAATGTAGTTATTTAATTTTTGTACTTTGACTGTAGTTTAACTATTTTTTTTCTCCCAAATTTGTAACGGCCAATTCCCAATGCGCTCCAAGTCCTCGTGGTGGCGTAGTGACTCGCCTCAATCCGGGTGGTGGAGGACGAATCTCAGTTGCCTCCGCGTCTGAGACCGTCAATCCGCGCATCTTATCACGTGACATGTTGAGCGCGTTACCGTGGAGACGCTTCACGCTATTCTCCGCGGCATCCACGCACAACACACCACACGCCCCACTGAGAGCGAGAACCACATTATAGTGACCACGAGGAGGTTACCCCATGTGACTCTACCCTCCTTAGCAACCGGGTCAATTTGGTTGCTATGGAGACCTGGCTGGAGTCACTCAGCACATCCTGGATTCAAACTCACGACTCCGGGTGTGATAGTCAGCGTCAATACTCGCTGAGATACCCAGACCCTCCCTAGCAACCGGGTCAATTTGGTTGCTATGGAGACCTGGCTGGAGTCACTCAGCACGCCCTGGATTCAAACTCACGACTCCAGGTGAGATAGTCAGCGTCAATACTCGCTGAGATACCCAGACCCCAACTTCAACTACTTTTAAGTAATTGGGAAATTTTAACATATAATTGTACATGCAGACAATGTAGCAAGTTGTAAATAAATCAGAATATATCCTTAATATAAAACGGTTAACAGCATGACTTAATAAGTGGTGTACATCCACGACTAATTCTACATTATATGCAGGCTGTTGTTTTATATCAATGCATAAAATTAAGTATTTGTCGTACTGTAGAGAGAGAACCCGGTTCCTCCAGAAACTCCTTCAGACTTAAACTCTTTTTTCCGTTCACCTGAGAATCAAACAGACAGTAAATCATGCATCACACAAAAACACAATGATCAAACCAGCATGCTTTTATGAGTCTTGAATATATGACGGCAGATGTCTAGTGCGTGTTGTCACCTCTAAGTGTGTGCAGATTCTTCTCAACACGTCATACACACTGTCCCGGGACAGCAGAGATACAAACACATACTGTAAGAAAAAGAAGAACAAGAACTGAGTCTTCACTGGCTTTCCATTTGATCTCATGGTGGTCTAGGACAAACAACAGAGATATTATTTGTGATTTTTCTTTGTGCATATACAGTATGAAACTTTGACCTTCCAGTGATCTCTGTGTTTTGACTGGCACCGGATCAAACCGCATGATCGAGTGTGTGAAGTGTTTGTTTAAGGGGTGAGAATGCACGCATATGTGCATGTTTGCATTCATCAGCACCTTCTGGCTGGTGTCGGTCGTGATGGCGAGTCCGTTCGGGACCAGTCCGGCTGTTTTGTGTTTTTTCACCAATCGCACGGAGACCACCGGGATCGCCACCTAAAACAACAGAAAAGACCGAATCGATGCCATTACAAGCAGCGGCTTTGCTAAAACGTCCTCTGTAGCAGTACTTGTCAACTTGTGTCTCGCAGGTCTATTCTGCTGTGGAAATAACAATGCCAAATGCAAATAATACACAGCAACTAACCATATAATCAGACTCTGGATCTTTGAACTTTCCCTTCTATTGGCGTTAAGACCAAACAAACAGACAGAAAGATAAAAGTAAACCCATCCAAACAAACTCAAAACTAAACCACACGAGAGATGAATGGAACATAAGGTTAAACACAGCTGACATGTAAACAGATATAGAGAGACAGCAGTCGGGAGGTCATGAGGTCAATGTTCTGACTTCCCTCCGTTTGGGGTTTAAAGACACCTCTAATCACATCCACACTAAAACTGCGTACACATGCGTGGACATTACGTTTTGGCTTCGCTATAGGCTACGCATTATTTAATTTAAACAGACTGGTCTCAGATCAGGAGACTCTGTGCTGTCAGTAAAGGGTTAAACTTTCAATGCACAGAGTCATGTGACCAAACAACATGGCGCTGATCACAGTGGAGTTTGTCTTTGGGAGAAACACCAACAAAACTACATCTGGTAAGAAATCTAATTAAGTTTTTACATTGAAACCTGTTTGAGTCAAAAGATTAGAGTCTCTAGTTTCATCCGATGTGCCATTTTTTTAATTTGAGTGATTTATCACGAAACGGCCCACTGTTAAACACAATGACCACGTATGTGGACTACAGGCTCATTTTACTTCAAATATTCACTGTGTATTATCACATTGAGAATTAATGCATGTATCTAAAGCTGATAAATGTGTCTTTCAGAGGCTTTATATGGAGTTAGGATGAAAATAAGATGCATTTCAAACTGTTCTGAGACCAGTTCAGACAGACAGCACACTGGAGGTAAAGTCATTCACTAAATAGGGAGCAAGGGAGCATCCTATATCTCTCTATGCAGTTAAGTGCATTCACTAAATAGGGACCAAGGGAGCATCCTATAGCTCTCTGTGCAGTTAAGTGCATTCACTAAATAGGGAGCAAGGGAGCATCCTATATCTCTCTACGCAGTTAAGTGCATTCACTAAATAGGGAGCATCCTATAGCTCTCTGTGCAGTTAAGTGCATGCACTAAATAGGGAGCAAGGGAGCATCCTATAGCTCTCCTATAACTGTTCTGAGACCAGTGCAGACAGACAGCACACTGGAGGTAAAGTCATTCACTAAATAGGGAGCAAGGGAGCATCCTATAGCTCTCTGTGCAGTTAAGTGCATTCACTAAATAGGGAGCAAGGGAGCATCCTATATCTCTCTACGCAGTTAAGTGCGTGCACTAAATAGGGAGCAAGGGAGCATCCTATAGCTCTCCTATAACTGTTCTCAGACCAGTGCAGACAGACAGCACACTGGAGGTTAAGTCATGCACTAAATAGGGAGCAAGGGAGCATCCTACAGCTCTCCTATAACTGTTCTGAGACCAGTGCAGACAGACAGCACACTGGAGGTTAAGTCATGCACTAAATAGGGAGCAAGGGT
The DNA here is from genome assembly GCF_025860055.1 of Xyrauchen texanus. NCBI lineage: Eukaryota > Metazoa > Chordata > Actinopteri > Cypriniformes > Catostomidae > Xyrauchen > Xyrauchen texanus. Next base: position 27,060,947 of record NC_068321.1, on the reverse strand, counting down.
GCATCCTATAGCTCTCTATGCAGTTAAGTGCGTTCACTCCTATAATCTGATCAAAAGTTCAGTTTCAGGCTGCAGATGATGTTTGGATCACTCAACATGTTTGACACACATGTGACGATGATCATCAGTTCATAGATTCAACATTTATAATGGATCAAAAATCAGACTTTCTATAACTTGATATGGTTTAAAATGTCACAACACAGCTCGGGTCTCATGAGGTTAATAACTGATATTTAACCAGTCCAACTCCCCGATATTTAAGAACGGTTAAAATATAGCGGTCAGGTTTATCTCTAGTGAACTGTCTTCAGTACAAACCTTGATGTCTTTGCCGAAAAGGTTGGCGTAGAAACACAGCCAGTTTCGAGAGATGTAAAGTCTTCCTTGCAGCAAAATGTCCCGTAGAAGAGCACAAGAATACACTAGAGGAAATACAGACAACGGTTCATTATGACACACTTGTTTGTGGGCGGTTCAACATTTTCATTTTCAGTCTAACATTAGAGTTTTGCTTCACATACAGGCATTTTCAGCATTAAAAATGGAGGAAAAAATGATTAAAAAAAATTCATTTTGCTTATTTGATGTTGAAAATTGTGACTTTTTTTTAATTCATATATTAATACATTTCATATTTGATTTTAAGAAATATTCGGGGTTCAATGCAAGTGAAGATCCGTCGACAGCAGTGGTGGCATAATGTAGATTGCCACAAAAAAATGTCGATTATTTTCTTCAAAAAATTAAATAAATAAATCTGGGTTACAGCGAGCGAGGCACTTACAATGGAAGTGAATGGGGCCAATTTTGGTCAATTATTCTTCCAAATACATTTTTGTGCTAATCAACATAATGCAACACAACAAATATTGTCAATTGAGCTTAACTTGTATTGAACCCGGAATATTCCTTTAAGGATGAGAAACAATCTGTGATGCTGTCCAACGTGCAATCTGATCTAAGTGAAAAATCGATACAATTTTACGAACTATTAATGCATTTTATTACAACAGTCGAGTAAAAAGTGCATATGGTAAGTCCGATTCATTACCTTTCATCAGTATCTCCTCCTTTGGAACGGCCGAGAAGAGTTTGTGATACTGTGAGTTGTATTTACTGACCGTCTGTGAAGGAAAACAAACGTTAGCATCTGAGAGAAAGACGTTGTCATTGGTTTTAGCACACTGACATCTAACACGCAGCTGCTCGACCTTGGCGTTGACCCTTCAATTAGGTCGATGAACGCACTGCTCACTAATTTACATTAATTGACGCTGACTGTAATTGCATTGGTACGACAAGCTCTAAATTGAAACAACGTCTAAATCTAATAGCCTATATGGATGTGATAGGCAGCTCAAGTCTCCGCATTATCCCGCTAGCTTGTTTAAAGATGCACACCATTTGTCGTCCACTTGTCCAACTGCCACTGGAAACACCTCAACTGATTTCCACTTGATGCAAGCGTACGATGGCTTTATGAGTCCATCACCTCAGGGTTTGGAGTGGTCTGAAGCGGCCTGTGACTCAAAGCTTTGTAATGTTTAACCTCAATCTTGCGTCACGTTAAACGCTCCATTGCACACAGGAACTTGTTGAGAAACCAGAAAGCTTCAGAGCGTTTGACACTAAACAGTACGACTGCATTTATTCATCTTGTTTATTCATTTAGTTTTTCAGTAGCTTATCTGGTAGAGGATGGAGCCGGCAATGCCGAGGTCAAAAGGTCAATTCTCAGGGAACACACAAACAAATACGGGTACTTGGAATGCATTGTAAGGGGCCATTCAGACCGAACACGTTCTTTGCGGTAAAAACAGCTTGACGCAACACAACATACAGAATGCAGGTGTCTCGAGAGGTGCTTTTAACAGTCGAATTGTTTTTAAGGGGTTGTTCAGACTGAACGCGTTCTTTGCGCTTAAAAAGCAACACACTGAATAAATCAGAACGCAAGTTTCTTGAGACGCGTTTTTAGCAAGTTACGGTTATTCAAGGGGCTGTTCAGACTGAATGCGTTCTTTGTTTTGAAGATTGACGCAATGCAACATACAGAACGCAGAGAGATGGATTTAACAGTTGACGTTTTTTTTAAAGGGCCGTTCAGACCAAACGTGCTCTTCTCACCGAAAAAAAAGCATAAAGATGCAACGAACAGAACAGAATGCAGGTGACTCGAGACAGTTTTTTTAAAGGGCCGTTCAGACTGAAAACGTTCTTGTGCTAAGACAAGCAGAACCCAGCTAAATTTGTATTTATTTTTATCCCCGATTTGGAATGCCAAATGTCCAACGCGCTCCAAGTCCTCGTGGTGGCGGCGTGACTCGCCTCAATCCGGGTGGTGGAGGACGAATCTCCGCATCTGAGACCGTCAATCCGCGCATCTCATCACGTGACTTGTTGAGCGCGTTACTGTGGAGACGTAGCGCATGTGGAGGCTTCACGCTATTCTCCGTGGCATCTACGCACAACACGCCCCCACCGAGAGCGAGAACCACTAGTCACCACCACGAGGAGGTTACCCCGTGTGAGCCTACCCTCCCTAGCAACCGGGCCAATTTGGTTGCTAAGGAGACCTGGCTGGAGTCACTCGGCACGCCCTGGATTCAAACTCATGACTCCAGGTGTGATAGCCAGCATCAATACTCGCTCAGATACACAGACCCCCCGAGAGTTTTTAACAGTTGAACTTCTCTTTAAGGGGACGTTCGGGCCAGACGCGTTCTTGTAGACCCTTTTTTGCAACAAAAAAAAAGCTATACAGAACAGAACGAAAGTGGCTTTTTAGACTGAACATGTTCTTTGTGCCAAAAAAAGAAAAGCTTGACGCAATGAACAGAACGCAGGAGTATCGAGAGGCGTTTTTTTTAAGGGGCTGTTCAGACCAAACACATTCTTGCGCTAAGAAAAGTTAGACTGAGCAAACCGGAACGCAGGCATCTTGTTTTAAGGGGCCGTTCAACCGAACATGTCCTTTGAGCCAAAGAAAAAAAACACACGCAACGAACATAAAGCAGGTGTCTTGAAACAGTGCAGATTTTTTAAGGGGCCGTTCAGCCTGAACACGTTCTTTGTGCTTAAAAAACCTAAATGCAACACAACGAATAAATCAGAAGGAAGGCGTCTCGAGACGTGTTTTTAGCAGTTGAGGGAGCTTTTCAGGGGCCAAAAAAAAAGCTTGAGGTGACTTGAGGCACATCATTAACAGTTATATTTAATTTTAACTTGACATGGCATCTAAAAAACACAGCGCTCCAGCACAAAACGACGACCATCAAAGACGTCCATCTAGAGCAATTTTACATAGAACACCAGCACGGACGGATGCAAAGACGTGCTCTGTGTGTGCGGCCAGTGTCACTTGTGCCAAATGCATCCAATATAGTTATTTAAGTAAGAGGTAACAGAGTTATAACAGTACAGAGAGATACTCACTGAACCCCTGTAGCATTTCTTAACGTCTTCATATGACAAATCGTCAATGAGATGAAGCCTGAAAATACACAAACACAACATTGATCACTAACAGCATATGGGAACATTGGAACAACTTCATGAACATGTTTTTT